>NC_089220.1:153468856-153693850 GCF_963924675.1 Phocoena phocoena
ATAGATAGCATCGCATTTAATCAGGAAAGGAAGAAATCCATTGTGGAAAGTAACAGTCATGGTTTTATCTGAAAGGCAGTGACCCAAAGGCGATGGTACACATTTAATAACTCTTGGAGGGAAATATCACTTGCCCTTTACAAAAGAAAGAAAATAAAGTCATAAAAGATTGTCACCTAAGTGGGAAGCAATTAGGATGAAATCGTTTAAATGAACTTTATTTTCTTTGCAGAATCTACTTGTCCTTAAAGGACCTCTAAATGTCATTTTTCCCTCCAGGCAAATGTGTCTTTAAATCCCCATTTCTGCTGACCCTTTCTGTGATAATGCATCTACAGGGATACACTTTGTTCTAAATCTCACACTTTCTTTGCTAAGCTTCCATCCTTTCTCTGGCACCAGTGAAGGGCAATAAAGCTCTGGGAATATGCTATTAAGAGCAGCCCACTGCTTTGCTCCTCACTTTATGGGTAATAAGAAAATATCTTCTTATGTTGGTAATTTTGATAGCATAAAGCCGATCTCAGCAAACGTTTTCTGTAAAGGGTCAGCTCGTAAATTTTTGGGCTTTCCGGGCCCTATTCTCTCTTTGATAACTACCCATCTCAGCTGTTACAGAGTGTAAGTGAGAAGATAACAAAGGAAGGGTGTGGCTGAGTTCTGGTAACACGTTATTTACAAAAGCAGGCTGCAGATCAGATTCAGTTCCGGGTCTGTGCAGTTTGCTGGACCCTGGCACAGACCACAGACCAACCCCTTTGTACTTTAGTCCCCTGTTCATCCTCGGGGACCAATTCCAATACCGTAATGATCTCCACACAGTGGAGGAAAAGCAAAGCTGAACATTTCCATGTTGCTGCTGCTGCTTTCATTGTGGACGTTTCTTCATTTGGAAGAGTCACACTTAAATGTTAAACAAAGCAGCCGCACTGGGAAAGGTTTGTGGCACTAGCGTGTGGCTCCATTTTCCCTGGGTTCTTCTGAACATATTACAGAACAGGACTAAGAGTTGGTAAAATGAGAAATTACATTCCCTGTTAGGTAATATTAGAACCACTTGTTCAAACACATGGGTATCTCTTTCGAGGACAATCTATTTTCTTGGCATTAATCTGAAAAGGCTGGAGGAAAAAAATTTGAATTTTCGTGTGATCTCCTCTTTGCTTTTGTCATTAAGTTTCTAAGCAAAGATCCGACCCTTCAAAAGTGCACCCTGTTTAATTTAGTCACAGTTTAAAGTAACCTTCTCTTGAACAGGACGTGTGGATTTCACGGCTTTCTTTCAACATCTCTTTCAAGAGGAAGATTCAAAGAAAGATTTTCTATCTCTGGTAGTTTTGATATAAAGAACCTATTAGCAAACTTGAAATGTGTAAATTACACGGAAGTCCTGTAAGATGTAGCTGAAATTGTCAGGGCAGTGGACCTTCTCCCAGAAGGTTAATGTACAGAGGGGGTGCTTGTTTCAACAAAGGGCTGAAAATAATACCCAGGAAATCACCTTCATGATCAAAAGCTGATTGTTTTTTATTGCAGATGTGTATTACGATATGAATGGGTAAAAAACAGTTTTAGTCTTTCTTGATGGAATTTCCTTAGCACAGGTAGAACTAAAATGCAGCTCTGACTAAATCCAGCAGAACATGCCTCAATGCTCTCTAATTCGTTTGCTTTAACTCAGGATAGATATAGGCACAATTGTTTTTATTTATGCCTGTGGGGTGTTTTATTAATATTTTATAAGAAAATCATCATCTTATACAACCTGCACTCTATAATGTGTAAAAAACAGGACCAGGGATTTGCAAATAAAACAGAAGCAATGGTTGAATTTAAAACATCATATTGGACTGCAGTTTTTCTTTTTATTTTATTTTTCTCCATTAAAAAAAAAAGTCAGGGACTTCCCTGGTGGCGCAGTGGGTGAGACTCCGTGCTCCCAATGCAGGGGGCCTGGGTTCAATCCCTGGTCAGGGAACTACTTCCCTGGTACACCCTTATCCATTTCTAACTTTTCTGACCGAGCCTTTCATACTTTACTGGCCAGCATTTTTTTCTCCAAATATGATTTGCTTTTGGTGGTTTTTTTTAGATAAGATTAATAAACCATGGAGAATTCAGCTTTGAAAATTTTTTTCAGAATTCATTTCAGGGAGCACACTTTTGAGAACACCATCTCTAAGTTATAACACATGAATAGTGAGAGGCTGCTATTAAAACAGAGTAGTTCTCTCTCTCCCTCTCTCTCTCTCTCTGTCTCTCTCCCTCTCTCTGTCTCTCTCCCCCCTAGCTGACTAGAATGCTTTAAACAAGGAGAACAATATAGATAAAGTAACCTCAGTGCTGTGACAGAGAAAAGCCCCTGATTTGCAACACTCGCCAGTTTCCGTGGTGTCAGCTCTCCCACCACTGCTGATTTCATGTTACCAACGTGATGTCACTGAACACAGATGAGGGAAGAGAAGGGCATTCTGGCTGCAGCACCAAGTCACCAAATAACGTCACAGTATCACCAGTCCCATTAACCAAGCAACTCTGTCTCATGGCAACGTCATGAATCATGTAACCTTACAGTTTGGGGGCAACCACTACTTTGATGTGCAAGAAATGAATATGCTTTTCTCCTCCTTGGCGCTTCTAAGACCCTTTGTAACAATGAATTCAGAAGCTTTGTCTGGACGGAGTCCAACTTCTATTCCTCTCTGGAGTCTCCGTCTTCTTATCAACAAGAGATGCTTTATTTCTCTTTATAGCCAAGATGCCTCTGAGGGGACCATTACACTATAATATTATTTAATATCTTTGGGAATTCTTCAGCCCAGCTCTCTAATTCATGAGGTTGAGCCTTAGAGGGAAGCTCTTTAGGAACTGTGCAAGTCTGAGGAAAAAAAAAAGCGTTTCCTACTACGACTCCCCAGACATCTCGTAGTTGTGTTTAGAATCAAGAGATCACCATTGTTTGAGAACGCTGATTTCTTCTATCATATTTTTAGGCTGACTTTTTTATGAACAGAGGCAATAATCAGTCTCCTATTCATGTTCAGCAAACCTGGTTTATGCTTCTGGTCTTTCCACTAACTGGCTGTGTGACCTCTGGCAAGTTGTAAAGTCCTTTGGGGTTGGGTTATAAGATCTAAAGAATCAAGAAGTTGGAATAGGCGTTAGTATTGATGGTTACCATTGTTGGAGGACTTGGAATATGCCAGCTGGATGCTTTATATCTACTAAGTCATTTCATCATCACCTTAACCCCATAAGGTAGATTCTACTATTAGCCGCATGTTTTACATGGGGACACTGGGGCTTAGCGTTTAAGTAACATATTCTAGGTCGCACTTGTAATAATCATCAGAGATGGGACTTGAAACCAGAACATCTAACTTTCAGATACATTTCTTCAACCATTATGCTCCCCTGTCTCCCCATCGAGATAACCACAGAGGTCCCATCTATGTCTCAAAGTCAATTACACTGGGGTGTTTACAGCAATAGGTAACATAAAAAAAAAGAAATAATGAAACAGGTGACATGCAAGAACGTTGGTACTTAAGACACACAAAGATCTGGAACTTGAAATATCTGGTGTTTAGATGCTTTTAGATGATATTTGAGGTCAGGAAACATTCCTTAGCATTCCTGTTTGAGAAATAAAAATATGACTAAAAGTTGTATCTACTCAGAGCAAATATTTTGGAAAGATATGATATTCTCTACAAATTCCAGCTTTAAAAAAATCAGATGTCCCAGGCACTGTGCTAGGCATGCATAAAACCATTTAGAACTCACAGCACTCATTGTATGGATAAAGAAATGAAGTGTAAAATGTTAAGTTGCTGTAAGTCACAGAGCGAAGAAGTGGTGGAGGCCAGCACTGAAACTCAGCTCATCCAGTTACAGAGTCATTGTAGGCTGTGCCCCACCATCCAGCAGGGTTGCTTGTGTGTATAAAAGTTTATAAATTTTATTTCGTTTATTTTATTTTTTTTGCGGTACGCGGGACTCTCACCGTTGCGGCCCCTCCTGTCGCAGAGCACAGGCTCCGGACGCGCAGGCCTGTCAGCGACCATGGCTCACGGGCCCAGCCGCTCTGCGGCATGTGGGATCCTCCCGGACCGGGGCTCGAACCCACGTCCCCTGCATCGGCAGGCGGACTCTCGACCACTGCGCCACCAGGGAAGCCCCAAAAGTTTATAAATTTTAAAAATTTTGTAAAATGAATAAATGTGCTGGACCAAGAGGCAACCTAGTAGAGTAGACAGCAAGTCAGAGATTTCAGTGATGCCTCCTGGTTTTCTCACTACTGTACCAAATGACCTTGGAAAGATCACCTCCTTCATGGATCTCAGCCTTCCATCCACAACATAACTGCCCTCTGAAACTCAATCCAGCTTTAAATTTGTCACTGCTCTGGGGTTTAGTTTCTCACTGGGATAGCCTGATCCCCCTACAAGATAAATTATTAAAGTGTGGGCTTCCCTGGTGGCGCAATTGTTGAGAGTCCTCCTGCGTTGCGGGGGACACGGGTTCGTGTCCCGGTCCGGGAGGATCCCACATGCCGCGGAGCGGCTGGGCCCGTGAGCCATGGCCGCTGAGCCTGCGCGTCCGGAGCCTGTGCTCCGCAACGGGAGAGGCCACAACAGTGAGAGGCCCGCGTACTGCAAAAAAAAAAAAAAAAAAAAAAATTATTAAAGTGTAACCATGATGTAATCCATGACACCATTTTGCCAAGACTTTTGGCCAACCTCCTCCGTCTACCAAGTTATATAAGTTCCAGGAGAGCTGGCACACCTTTTGTAGATGTGGGATGCCCAACCCTCACCTTTGCTCCATTCCACGCTGCAGGAGACAGCAGGGGAGAGGGCAGGAAGTTTCTGCCATAAACCCCCGTGAAGGGACAACAGTCCACTTGGATTTCTGCTCAGCATTCCTTCAGTCAATCAGTCAATGAAGAAACCAGACACAGAAGCCACGATTTTTGTTAGTTTGCTAGTCTAACATCCTCTGATACTATCACTTCTCTTCTGAATCTTCAAAAGTATAGTAGATCACGTACACAAATAGTGCACATCTTAAGATCCCAGTGGGGATATCGCACTGTTGTATTTAGAGACCAGCATTTTCTTGTCACTCTCCAGAGCTATCCTTCAATTGCTTGTGGCAGACATAAATGCAGGGATTATAAATAGGCAGGGGCAACTTTTGATGAATGAGCAAATGAAGGAAGGAACAGATTTAGGGCAATAGAGCTGTGGATTGAACTGCTGCACACACAGAGAATGTCTCTATTAAAAACAACAGGGCAATATTAGTATCACTGTTATTTTAAGACAACCTGGAACCATCACACATTATGGGGGCTAATGGCTTGTGACAAAAAGGAAATTGCTCAGAATTTGCATGTATTGACCCCAAACAGAGATTAACCAGATATGACACTTAGAATATGAAATATGGATGATGGCCTATCGGACACCGTGTGACACAAACTCTTTTCCTGTGACATTTGGGTTCTGCTGGGAAAGATTTGGGGAAATGTCTCCAGGAACAAGAGTGCCCATCAGCCTATAGTTCAGGGGCATCTACGGGCCATGATGCAGACTGAAGCTGCAAATAAATGTATTTAGTTTTGGAAACATCAGCATATCCCGGGATCACTGATTTCTGCACTATGGCTTTTTACGCAGAATTGCATTACAGCCTGTGCTATGATAGCCAAAACTAAGGACCCATACCCAAATGTGCGGGGTGTTCTGTTGTATAGGCCCCTGGGACTGTCATGCTTCTTACTTGCTAGGGAAATTTTCCTCGTTTTATATATGGAAAAAAATCAAAATTAAGTGAAATCAAAGGATTTTGTAATATCTTGTCAGCTTACTAAGCCTTTATCGAATAGGTAACCATCAGGGACAGAATCAAGACTAGACCCAGGATTTCTGAGATGTGGGGTGGCCATCTCTCTGCTCACTTAACAAGTCGAAAGTACAGTTTTCTGTGCCACTCATTCTCCAAGAGGCATTCTACACCTGCAAAGTGCATTTAAACACCCCTCTCCTCGGGTGACTTGCAGGGCTTGGGAAATTCAAAAAGACTGTGGCTTGACAATTGCCTTCCTTTACTGAAAATCGTGAAGAACACGGCAGTCAAGTCAGGAGAACAATTAACCCAAGGAATAAAAGTCAAAATAGAAACCACCTGTCGTGAATGTAGTCACCGTTCTTCTCTCCCCATGGACACGTATTGGGCCTTAAAACCCTCTTTGGATTCGTGGTTTTTTTTTTTTTCCACTCTGCGCGGCATGAGGTATCTCAGTTCCCCGACCAGGGATCAAACCCGCGCCCCCTGCATTGGAAGCGTGGAGTCTTAACCACTGGACCGACCAGGGAAGTCCTGGATTTGCTTGTTTTAACAGATTGTTACCTTTCCGGTAATGGGAAGAAATAAACAATACATTTCAGTGTCATCGCGAGTATGGCAGCATTACTTCCCCTGCCTTCTTACCTCTCAGCATCTTTTCAACTCTGTTTAATTAACCACTAATACTAACATCGGGATGAATCCCGCACTCACCATGTCAGGGAATGCTCTGAGCACTTGGTGTATATTAACTGATTTAATCCTCAAAACTCCTCCATAGGGCAGGCGGTTTTGTCTCCTCTTTACAAACAAGGAAACTGAGGCACATAGAAGTGTTGGTTCTTCCTCAGGGTCATGGACATGGCAGCAAGTGGCAGGGCTGGGATTTGAACCTGGGCAGCCTGGCTCCAGCGAATCCAGGGATTCTCTTTCCGGTTTTCCCTGTGGCTTACCAGCATGTATGTATCGGTCCTTTTCATCCTTGTCTAGTTTGAAAAGAAACTCTAATTTGAAAGCAGCCTCTTTCCCTTGTCTTCTGGCTTGAAATTTCAGACAGAATATGCATCTTTGTGGAGAAATGGGTTCTGAGAGATAAAGGCCCCAAAAAGTTGTTGGAAATGTTCAGTCCATATACACGTCCCTTTGGGGCAATCAAAGTGGGTTTTATTTCCCAATCAACCTAACCAGCCTTTGATCATTCACTGCCAGGCAAAAATCAAAACACCAGAAAAATCATGTGACATGACGATTAACAGAGCTATACAACCCGAGACTCTAGCGTGTGGCCAGATTTACCTTGAGTGTCCCACAAGAGTTTTGCAGTTTGGAGTCTGAAATCACGCAGAATTGCTCCATGCCTCATGTGCATTACTGACAATTCGTTACTTAAATAACCTCCTCCATTTCCTAGATTACACTCCATCTAGGTTATCCATCCCGTATAACAGTTTATCTCATCTTGATTTTATCTAATCTAAGTGTCAACATGAATGCTCAGAGAAGTAGGGCTAGAGGTAGAAAGGAAAAGGACACCCGAGAATCAGGCATTGAAGGTAAAAGTAGACCAATCAGTCATCACAAAGGCAAGTCAGTCTTCCTGATTTTACCAAAGGGAGCTTTTTCATTTGGGTTACTTGTGTTGATCTCTGAGGACCCGTGGGGAATGGGGTATTTATTTGTGCGATGCCTATCACTGTCACGAACAGCTGGGTTCTTTGACCAGCGTATTCTTTCTCATCAGGCACTTTAGAACACTCGAAGGATATTAGGACAGAGAATCGGAGCTGTGGAGAACGCACTGGTGAATTGTTGAGATGGAAACGAGAGAAAGAAATGGAATGGACTTCAAAGCAAATGATGCTTGGAGTCAGGGATTAACTTTAAATGATTTAGACCCAGCCCCTGAAAACCCCTATTCTTTTCTTTTTTTTTTTTTTTTTTACATCTTTATTGGAGTATAATTGCTTTACCATGGTGTGTTAGTTTCTGCTTTATAACAAAGTGAATCAGTTATACATATACATATGTTCCCATATCTCTTCCCTCTTGCGTCTCCCTCCCTCCCACCCTCCCAATCCCACCTCTCACAAAGCACTGAGCTGATCTCCCTGTGCTATGCAACTGCTTCCCAGTAGCTATCCCCTATTCTTATGTCCTAACAGCTATTGAATAAACTAACCGACATGTTTGGATGTGCGTTAAAAACACGTTAAAATGTCTGGAGGACACTTTTACTGGTAGTATGTGACCAACCCTCCCTCCGTATACAAAGGCAGTACAAGGACCTTCAGCAGCTTCCTTATTCTACATTTTTATTTCCGAATATACTGAGTCAACGTGGATGCCTCTCTCTGAAGACGCAAGAAAAGTCCCTATTGGAGTTTCCCTCTTAGTTGCATTTGTGATGCTATCACCCTGATGCAGACGAATGAGAATATATTAAAATTAAAAGATACAGGTTGGCTAATAATTAAGATTAATTTGACTTCAAATCTTAGTCTTTCTCCACTGTGCCATGCCCAAGATCAGTCATCCTATTTTTTAAATAGTGATTGATTATTCGAATCAATCAATTTTATTCTTTGACAATGGTCTCTAAACTCTACTGACTGTACACTTATAAATTAAAATAATTTGTGTATAGACGATCCAAAATACGTACTTTAAAATGTATATAGAGGATATATATGTGTATGTGTACTTGCGTGTGAATATGAAATAACATATTACATACGTTATAGAATATTTGCAAAAATAGACATTTTAAAGATGAGATAAAAATAAATATAGGGACTTCCCTGGTGATCCAGTGGTAAAGAATCCATCTTACAATGCAGGGGACGTGGGTTCGATCCCTGGTCAGGGAACTAAGATCCCATATGCCACGGGACACCTAAGCCCGTGCACCACAACTGAGCTCTCACACCTTAACTAGAGAGCCAGCATGCTGCAAACTACAGAGTCCACACGCTCTGGAACCCACGCAGCACAACTACAGAGCCTGCGTGCCACAACTAGAGAGAAGCCTGCACGCTGCAACGAAAGAGCCCACATGCCTCAACGAAGATCCCGCATGCCACGACTAAGACGCAATGTAGCCAAAAATAAATTTAAAATAAGTAAATAAATAATAAATAAACCTTTTAAAAATATAAAAATAAACATAAAGGTTTTAGTAAGCTCTTCCTTCAACCCTACACATAGTCTTGTGAACTTCCCGGAATATACACACTCTATTTTGGAGATCACTGGTCTTTCTGAACAAATATACATGGTCTGGGAATATGTTGAAGATGGAAGTGAGAGAACAGATTCTCACGTCATGCGCAGAAACGGCTTTTAAAAACTGAAACCTAAAAAATTAAATTGAGTCTGTATCCCCGTTCAAATGCTCCAGATATAGCTAAGTTTGGCAAGGTGGATTTCCCCTCCTACTGTTCCTCTCTGAAGAAAAGCACATAATTCAGAAAAGATTTAATGAAAGCATAAAATCCAACAACTGTATCCAGTAGCATTTTATGAGATAAGACTTTCATTCATAAAAGGCGATGTGAACCAAGAATAGCCACATAAAGTGAAAAGGAAAGCTATAGAGTGTATCTCCTGTCCAGGAGGAGAAGATGATGTTGGTACCAGGAATGGCCAAGAAAACATTTGCCCAGAGGACCGCTAGAGGAATAACAGCAAAATAAAGACTTAAGGCAAGAAACCTTAATTTCTGATCATGACTCTGTCTTTGATTAGTTATGTGGTGTTTTACTTCGCCTACGTTTCTTTCTCTTTTTTTCTTTGGTCTACAAAACATGATATCTACTAAAATACTTAAAAATTCAATGCAATGAAAACATTTCAAATGTCAGGCTCAATTACCTTACCTTAGGGATCTTGTCCAGTTGTCGTTTGAATCTTCAGCAGTACCTGCCACACTGCAAGTACCCGATAACTTTTGATTGAACTGACTTTATTTAATGGAACACCGATGTTTGCCAGCACTGATGGGGTCACACCAACACGAAGCACTGTGTGCCTGTTGTGTATCAAGCACAGAGAAGTTAAATCCAGCTCACACAGATCCACTCTGGGGCAGGATTGTGTGTGCAGGAAGGGGAGGTATGTGTAGAGAGAAGTCGAAATTAGATAGTAGAAAGAGGAGGAATAAGGGCACAGCTAACAAGAGTCTGGTGGAGAGAATACCAACCGGAGTCAGGGCTGGACCCCTGAGATGGTGACGTGGTCCCTCTACCAGGCTTTACTGTGTCCTGAGTCACGCATGTGCACGGGGACCCAGGTGTGCAGGTAGATAGGCGGTGCTCACAGAGGCACCGCGCTCTCCTCAAGGCAGAAGAGGACACTTTTCCAAACTCATTCCATACCCCTCATCCCTCACCTTTCTAGGTATTTTCATTTTGCCTCCTGGGTTACCCTTCATGTCTATTTTAATTTCATCTCACCTAGGCAAAATGTGAATGGTTTATAAGAGGCAGAGACCCCATTTGATTTGCCCCTGGACCCTGTGTTACTACACTGTCACATTCTTTTCAGAAGCAAAATTGTGCTTATCTTCATTTCTTCTCAATGGCATTTGCTTGGCATATACTGGTCCCTCCTTTAATGAAAGCTGGTTACATATATAATTAAGAATTTGATGAAGGGACTTTCACATGTTTTCCAGAGTAGTGGGTTTGGAGGGAATGAGGGGAAGGTGATGAATTGTTCTTTATTATATTATTGAGAGCCCTGAGAATAAGGGGAAAAAATGATACATTAGATTGCATTAAAATTAAGAAAGTCTATTTATCAAAAGATATTAAGACGGTTAAAAAGCAAACCACAGAATGGGGAAAGCTATTTGCGATACATATATCCAACCAAAGACATGTATCTAGAATATATGAAGTAATTCCTACAAATAAATCCATAGAACAGTCACCCCAGTTTTTAAAAATGGGCAAAAGTCTTGAATAGACATTTTATAAAGAAGATATCTGAATAGCCAATACATGTATAAAAAAGGTGCTCAACATGACTAGTCCTCAAGGAAACCCAAATGAAAACCAGAGCGACATTGTAAAGCAACTATACTCCAATAAAAATTAATTAAAAAAAAAAACACCATGAGATACACATTCAGCAGAAGTGCTGCAATTAACATGACAATGAAAAAATTTTGGTGAAAACTTGGAACAACTTGTACTCTCCTACACTGCTAGCGGGAGTGTGAATTGGTACCACCACTTTGGGAATATGTATGGCACTATCTTAAAAGTTCTATATACCTTAAGATATAACTTTCAAGCCAGCAACTACACTCCTAGGGCTAGAAATGTATATTTGTGCCCCAAAAGATACGTACGAGAGTGCGCTTAGAAATACAATTCTCAATAGGCCAAAGCTGAAACAACCTAAATAAATGTTCGCCAATAATGGAATGAATCATAAATAGTAGGATAGTCATAAAAGGGACTAACAAAATACAAAAAAAAAGCACCAACTCAGTTAAATGCAACAACTTGGAAAAAATTCTCACAAATATGAAGTTGAAAGAAAAAAGCCAGAGAGGAACATACACTTTGGGATTCCATCTATATGAAGTTTAAGGTGAGGCAAAACTCTTTGCTGGTGATAAAAGTCAGAAGGCTGGGAGTTCCCTGGCAGTCCAGTGTTTAAAACTCGGCACTTTCACTGCTGGGCATGGGTTCAGTCCCTGGTCAGGGAACTAAGATCCTGCAAGCTGTGTGGCTTGGCAAGACTACTTTTTTTTTCAATAGGGAGCAGAAGGTGAGTGTGACCTGGGAGGGGATGGACGGGGGTTCTGGGGTGCTGGCAGTGCTTTGTCCCCCTCACCTGGGCGTAGTTACATCAGTGCTGTTGACTTTGTGAAAATTCATCAAGCTGCCCTTGGACAATTTATGCATTTTTCTGTAGGTGCCTAATATTTCCATAAAAAGTTTAATTGTGTGTTTTTTGTTTTTGTTTTTTTTCTTTTGCGGTACGCGGCCTCTCACTGTTGTGGTCTCTCCCGTTGTGGAGCACAGGCTCCGGATGCGCAGCCAGCGGCCATGGCTCACGGGCCCAGCCGCTCCGCGGCATGTGGGATCTTCCCGGACCAGGGCACGAACCCGTGTCCCGTGCATCGGCAGGCGGACTCTCAACCACTGTGCCACCAGGGAAGCCCTTAATTGTTTTAAAATTGATGGAAAGCTCATTCAATAAATTAATTTGATAAAGCACTTTGAGAAGTGCCTGATAGTGGGTGCTCTGGGATATTCAGAAACAGTTATTCACTGTCTTCCCAAAATGCGATCAAAGATTGCTAGAGATTCTCAGAAACTAGAATCAGTGATGCTGAAGTATTCCCTGACATGGGAAACTTACTCTTAAAATGATCCAAAACCCCTAATTTATCACTCTCCCGCCTAAATTAGGAGTTTGGGATTAACAGATGCTCACTACTGTATATAAAATAGTTAAAAACAAAGGCCTACTGTATAGCACCGGGATCTATCGTCAATATCTTGTAATAACCAATAATGGAAAAGAATCTGAAGAAGAATGTGTATATATATATGTATACATATATGTGTATATATATGTATACATATATGTATATACATGTGTATATGTATATACACACACATGTATAACTGAACCACTTTGCTGTATACTAATACAACGTTGTAAAGTAATTACGTCTCAATTTAAAAAATGATCCAAAACCTTAAAGATGAAACGGTGGGATGACTCCCTGGCTCGAGGGCAAATGCAGAGAGAGAAGCCTGAATAGGTCAGGGCCACAGGAGGACAATTTATTGGTTTGGTTCTAGAAAAATCATCTTTATCTCCAGTTCACGCAGAGCTCAGCTCCATTAGGGAAAGAGCTTCGGAGAGAATCATTCCTGACACCAATCCCATTTTGGATCCCTAAAGAATTTTCTGAATATAATGAGCCCCAAAGGGCCAGTAACCTCGTGTTCCAAGCATCACACTGTGTATCAGGTATTATATAACCATGACCAACTTTCCATCAGCATGTGAAGCTCAAAACCCATACGCACGCACAGACAAAACACATTTATTATAACAAAGCCTTCATTGTAGGCATTTCACGGGACCCATTTCCTCTGTGAAACTGCAAACCAATTTCCTTGGGATGCCATTTAAGATGATTCATCCCCATTTTCAATCCATTTTTCCTATTTCTTATTGAGACATTTCACTTTCCGGTGCAGATGTCCCGTTTTCCTTGTGTAGAGCCTCGCTCTCAGTTTCCCCTTTGGTTTGCTCTAGTTTCTTTTCAGGTTTTCTGAGGGAGACCAAACTGTCTGAAATCCGTTGATGACTCATTTGTTCTCTTCATGTCCTTCCTCAAAGAGTCATGTCTCACAATTCATTTCCAGACAATGCTCTTCGTTTATCACAGCTCAGGTGGCTACGCTGATTTTAAGAGACCCTCCCCACAGAACTTCAAGTTCTGAAGTTCAAAAGCTACAGAAAAGGATTTCTGGATTCGGCGGCAGTGCCAAGAGGTAGCGAAGAGGGACCCAGCCACCTCCGTCGTGCTCCCATGTTTTGATGTGAACAGTTGGCAATTACTGAGGCATAAGTAAAGGGCAATGCATAGGCTGCTGTCCTCCCTTTAAGATAACTTTTACATAGGAATTCCCAGCTGGCCAGGATTTCCTCCAAGTCTGTTTGGTGCATCCATATAATAAGTAAGACTCACATGATGGAAGTATTTGAGAACTGACCCCAAACCAATTCTGGAGCCTCACTCCCACTACGTCATTTCTCCCTTTGTACTGTCTGTTCTGTCCCACGTCCTGCGTCGTTCACGTCCCTGGTAAATCTTCCCCCTAAGGTGTTTATCATCCCACAATCTTATGTGTAGGAAAGCCTTCATTTATGAATTCACTGGTTGATTCATTCGTTTCACAAATACATACGGGCATGTGTCAGGGATATTTCGGGCTGGGTTCCAGACCACCGTCACATGAATTGAGTCACATGAATTTTTTGGTTCCCCTGTGCATCTAAAACAACACTTACGCTATGCTGTAGCATAGTGTAATCTATCTGTTAAGTGTGCAACAGCATGAGGTCTAAGAAACAATGTACATGTCTTCATTACAGAATACTTTGCTGTTAAATGAAGAAAGAAAACCAAGCAAAAACAAACACATAGATACAGAGAACAGAGTAGCGGTTGCCAGAGGGGAAGGGGCAGGGTGGGGATGGCAAGATGGGTAAAGGGGATCATATGTATGGTGACAGATGGAAACTACACTCTGTAGAGCTGAAGGAAACCCAATTCAGGCAGCAGTCAGAGACTGAGACAGAAGGTCCCCTTGCTGGGTCCAGCCAGGGGACAGAAGGTCCAGCCTTGCTGGACCAAAGGCTTTAGACCGACAGGAGGTAGGGTCTTCAATTCTAGACCTTCTCCCTTTCTGTTCTGTGCACATTTAAACCCTTCACTGCCCTAAGCTGCCCTTATCTTTCCAACCCAGATGCCAAGTGCCTCGCAGAGAAATTTGCATCCCTGAGAATTTTGAAGTGTGACTTAAGGAAATATAAGAAGCACATATGATCTAATCTATTTTTTATTATTATTGATGTATAGTTGATTTACAATGTTGTGCTAATTTCTGCTCTACAGCAAAGTGACTCAGTTATATACATATATGCATTCTTTTTTAAATATTCTTTTCCATTATGGTTTATCCCAGGAGATTGGATATAGTTCCCTGTGCTATACAGTAGGAACTTGTTATTTATCCATCCTATATATACTAGCTTGCCTCTGTTAACTCTAACTTCCCAATCCTTCCCTCTCCCACCCCCTTACCCCTTGGCAACCGCAAGTCTGTTCTCTATGTCTGTGAGTCTGTTTCTGTTTCGTAGGTAGGTTCATTTGTGCCATATTTTAGATTCCACATATAAGTGATATCGTATGGTATTTGTCTTCCTCCTTCTGACTTACTTCACTTAGTATGATAATGTCTAGTTGCATCTGTGTTGCTGCAAAAGGCATTTCCTTCTTTTTTATGGCTGAGTAGTATTGAGATGTGGTACCCATATGATCTAATCTTAATGGCTTTCCCTGTGACTCTCTAAGTCTTCATGGAGGTTGCTCTGGGAAGATCTTAAGCCATCAGAGAATCCAGGAATCAGCTGCCAACACCAGAAACTAGAAGGGCTGCAGCAGGTGAACAGAGCACAAGTTCATGTCAAGAGGGAGGCCACAGGAGCCCCTTAATGTGTCCACACTGGGCAGGGGCCAACAGCCGGGCCAGCAGACATAGGTCTGCTAGTTTCTCCAGTAAGAAATGTAATATTCAGAGCTCTCATCTACCTTGCGCTTTTGTCTTATTTCTCAATGGTTTAGAACTCAAGTGGGGAACAGACATATTATTTACTGAGTCCTCGAAAACCAAAATCCTGGTCTAAAGAACTTGCTGTTGAATGTTTAATCCAACCTGTTTGTTGGGAAGTGGTTCCCAGGAGCCCTTGGTAAGATATAGCCCAATTGAAGGTGATCTAGGGTGTGACTGCAGTAGCCAGAGAACCAGCCCTTGCATTCTGGAACTGAGCAATCCATCCAGGTAGACTTTTCACCAGACAATCCTCTAATTCAGGCATTTAGGTCTGTGGAAGACTGTAATTTCACTCTTTTCCCAGCCCTATAAAATTAATCCTGATATCTCGATGTTCCCCTATATATGTATCCTCTTAAGTATAAACACTCCCCTTTCAGGTTTATATTTACTAAAGTAGACCAATGCCACCTCCCCATTGCTTTTCTTTCTTTCTTTCTTTTTTTTTGGCTGAGCCACAAAGCATGCGGGATCTTAATTCCCCAACCAGGGATCGAACCTGTGCCCCCTGCAGTGGAAGCCTGGAGTCTTAACCACTGGACCACCAGGGAAGTCCCAGCCCATTGCTTTCCAAGACTCATCAACCTGAGGTTTTGCTCTGGAATTTATTCTTATTATATTCTGGTCTTTAGGTGTGAAGACATTTTGCAACTTGCTTGATCTCCTGACCCTCAGCTTCCTCTTTCTTGGCCTACTTGCCAACTGGAGGTTAGTCCTTCCCACAACCGCCTCTGCCGTATGGTTTCCTGCACCCTTGCCTTAGCTCAGCTAAGCAATCATACTGAATTCTGCTTCCTTTTACGCCTCCATACTCAAAGATGAAGCGTAAATATAGAATACAAAGAACTTATCAACAATAGAAGATCACTAAATTAAAGCATTGCCCCATCTCCATTTTTTAAATAATTCCACTAATCCTTGAGACTTATGCTATCTGTGTGTAACCAATATGTCTGAATTCATGGAATATCAAGTTGGTTCAGTCAACAGTTATCCAGCTGTTTGTCCTTCCCTGAAATGTTACCGTGTTTTGGTTTCGAAGGATGCTGTCCGTAATGACCAGCGTCGGTGACGATTCTGCCAATGGCAAGAGATGGAAGATTGGGGTTTATTGGTAGGTTGGTTGCTTGGCTTCAGCTACGGAGCCATAAAAAACATCTTGATTATTCTGCTGATGGCGCTACAAATCAGTACTGCTCATTCTGAAGCACCTGGTTGGGGTAGGGGTCCCTACACAGAGGTGGTCAGGCCTGTGGGACCTCCATTTCCTTCACCCACATTTCCAAAGCAAGTCCGCCAAAGGATGCTCTGGTCCCTTGCTCCCTGCTCTTCTCACTGGAGTCAAAGGATTTAAAATCCTTCTCTGGTTGCCTAAGTAAAACTACAGTCATGTCCGAAACCCCATATAGATACAGGCATGGCACCGTCCTCAGTGTCTAAAGCAAAGAAGCCAGCAAAGACTAATATCTTCATACCTTTGGCCATGAACCGAAGTTTATAATAGCAGCAAGCAAAACCAATTAAAATGGCAAAGATGACAAGAACGTCATCTTGCTTGCCCACGGCCTGAATCCTGAATGCAGTCTTTCTTTTCATTCTGGATGCCCTGTTTCTGAGGTGAAGTGACTTCTGCAAACCTAGCTGCAGAGGCTGAGGAGATTCAAGTCCTCGGATTTGTTTTAGGAGCTAAACTGCATCTTAAGACGAGCATATTTGACGCTTCCTCCTTGGATGAAAGTGATGGTGCCACATTTTAGCTCTTATACGACCTTGGAAAAATCATTTGTTCATATGGTCGTCCTCAATTTGTACACCTGAACGTTAGGTCAAATGAAATTTTTCTTATTTTCAGGGGTTTAGTGATGTCTAATGAAAGGATGTTGATTACTATCTACTGGAGCGTCTGTATTCTCGCTCACCCCACCCCCGTTCCAAGATTACCCAGTCAGCAATGCCATCCTGAGAAAGGTTAACCCACACAGTGGTTCCTTATTCATCACTGAGAGATGAAAAGAGTGAAGCTAAGTACAACATTAAAATTGGCAGCTTCTGTTTGGAGAAGTTTCGGATGCTTCCAAGAGCAGAGCTCTTACGTAAATAGCACCTCGCTGCTTCCTGATGGCAACGGTGGGACAGAGCCAGCAAGAGGCAGGCTGCGAGTGGACGGTCCTTCCCGTGGCAGAGGAGTCTGCAACAATCCCAGGTGACACGTACTGTCAGGGAAGAAATTTAGCGTTTTATTTTCATGACCAGAAGCGAGTTTTTGCAGCAGTGATAATATCACTGGAAGCTGATGTCATTACTCCTAAACATAAGACGAACGCAAATGGCAAAGAAAGAAAATGGAGAAAGTCTTGTGCTCACAACAGATTGTTTGGAAAGCTCAAATGAAGATGCATCTGTGTTTCCCAGGTTTGATGAAACCCTACAGCCAATTTACAGAACCACTGAACTTTTAGTGGTTGAATCCCAACCTAGGCTTTTTCAGACTCCTTGTATGTTACCTTGGGCAGGCGGGCTTCCCTTCGTTCCTTAACTATGTCAGCTCTTGCACTATTGGGGAAACTTATAATAGCTTTGAAAGTCCTAATGGTCCACATGTAGAGAGGTATTTCAGAGCCGGAGGCTGTGCCCAGATGAGCTGGCACTCCTGGAACAAACATGCTATCTGGTTTATTCTAGCACGTGCCCGATGGTTCAGCTTGAGTTTCTGTACTTGAAACAAGGGTGACAGCTGATTGTGCCTTTTATTGGTCTCCATGAGATCAAATTCAGCCATTTACAATTACGCTGACCCTCCACAAGGCGCTGAATGAGATCAAAAGGTGACTGTCTGTACGTTTAACTTAATCTGGATCCGCTGACATCAAAGTGGATGAAATCCAGTTTACTAAGGACCTCCACAAAAATCTAGAAGTTCCCTGAGTGATCATGATGTTTCACCACAATGACATTTCTCTAAACAAGATGAGCTATAGGTTCTATGTTCAAAAGAACATTTTGCCAGTGAATGTCTTACACTCATTTTTCAAACGGCTTGAGGATTTGTTTTGTCCACCTGCTTCAGGATCTTTCCACGTTCAGAAGAGGAGAAAGTTGTCACCCCAACATAGGTCCCTGCTGTTTCATAACAGTATTAACAACTTGTCAAAAAGATATAAATGAGAATTTGAGTGTTGTTTTATGAATGCATTTCAGTCTGACAACCTTTTCATAGTGAAAGCAAGTCTGAAAATAAATTAACTATTCTTCCACCGTTATTTTGATCTTTCTTCCCTTAAGGATTCTTGGGTGTTATAACTGGCTTCTGAATCTGTTGTCCCGTGTCACCTGCAGATGGAGAGATGAGTGAAAGAGACTGAAAATACTTTACGAAAGTCTAAGAATTTAGAAATGCAGGGAGATTCTCAACTCTTAGTAATAACATGCAGGAAAAGACCATAGATCCCCAAACTCTACTGAAAGGCCTCCCCCAAAAACCCATATAACCCAATGATTCTCAACGCTGGCTACACATTAGAATCATCTGGAGTGCTGGAAACATACTGAAGTGTAGGCCTGTCCCAGGCTAATGAAATCAGGTTTTTCCATTGGTGAGACAGCCCAGAGTGGTCATTGGAGACAATCACAGAATCAACATTCAAAGCCTTTAGTATCACCTAGAATTTTCCATCTGTGACTGTAGTGGGTTGAATAGTGTCCCCTCAAAATTCATATCCACCCAGAACCTCAGAATGTGAGCTTATTTGGAAACAGTGTCTTTGCAGATGTAATTGGTTAGGGATCAAGATGAACTCACATGGATTAGGCTGGGCTTAAATCCATTGACTGATGTCCTTATAAGAAAAGGAGACAGAGGCACACGCACGGGGAAGAAGGCCACTGTAGAGCGAGACAAAGCGATTGGAGTTACACCGTCACAAGCCAGGGAATGCCCAAGGCCACCAGAGCAGGAAGAAGCAAGGAAGGATTCTTCCCCAGAGTCTTCCACTGGAGCACAGCCCTACAGCACCTTGATGTTGGACATCTGACCTCCAAGCTGTGAAAGTATACATTTCTTTGCGTTAAGCCACCCCATTTGCGGTACTTTGTTAAGGCAGCCCCAGGACACTGATGCAGTGAGCTGACCCCATTTTTGGATTCCAGAATAAACTACTCAGCAAGGCAATTTCTTGACATCATTGATGTTTAAGTCCCACGGTGAACTTAACTTGGATTCTTTCTGGGTATGGAACTACTCTGAGATCTCATGATTCATGAGAATCCAAAATTAGGGTGGACATTGAATATCTGACCTGAAGGTTTCACCTTCCATCTTGTCCTTGATAAGACAGTCAACTTGAATGTTTACACACTGGGCTTTTCCCAACAGTACTTTAGATTATCTTCCAGGTTTAAAGAAACAGAAGAAGATGGCTCATTAACAATGTCATAATTCTTCAAAATTGACCCAAAGCACACCATCCTTGTGGAGAAAAGGGAACCCTCCTACACTGTTGGTGGGAATGTAAATTGGTGCAGTCACTATGGAGAACAGTATGGAGGTTCTTTAAAAAAGTAAAAATAGAACTGCAATATGACCCAGCAATCCCACTCCTGGGTATATACCCAAAGGAAACCATAGTTCAAAAATATACATGCACCCTAATGTTCATTGCAGCTCTATTTACATTTGCCAAGACATGGAAGCAACCTAACTCTCCATCAAAAGAGGAATGGATAAAGAAGATGTGGTACATACATATAATGGAATATTACTCAGCCATAAAAAAGAACAAAATAATGCCATTTGCAGCAACATGGATGGGCGTAGAGATTATCATACTAAGTGCAGTAAGTCAGACAGAGAAAGACAAGTATCATACGATATTGCTTATATGTGGAGGAATCTAAAAAAATGATACAAATGGACTTACTTACAAAACAGAAGTAGAGTCATGGATATAGAAAACAAACTTATGGTTACCAGGGGATAAGGAAAGGAGGGATAAATTGGAAGATTGGGATTGACATAAACACACTACTATATATAAAATAGATAACTAGTAAGAACCTGCTGTATAGCACAGGGAACGCCACTCAATACTATGTAATGACCTATGTGGGAAAAGCACCTAAAAAAAAAGAGTGGATGTATGTATATGTGTAACAGATTCACGTGGCTGTACACCTGAAACTAACACAACATTGTAAATCAACCGGATGCCAATATAGAAAACAAAAACAAAAAACAGGTATCATCCTTGGGTCTGCTTGAGGCTTCCTCTTTACTATTTTATCAGCTGTTAATCTGATAAAGGAATAACTCACTTTCTTTTAGAATACCCAGTATCAAGTGCCTTAGGGTAAAGGTCAGTATCCTTTTGTTATGCTAAAATTTAAGTAAGGCATTCGTTGTCAAGACAGGATGCAGAAAAGGGCAGGGAGACTAGAATAAAAGTTCCCTAAAATGGTGTTTCTCAAGCCTAGCCCACTTATGTGTAACTAAACAATATTTTTGCAAGAAATACTCTTAGTATTTGTGATGTACTCTGATATTTTATACTCTCTGTCTTTTTTAAACCTGATAGTGAGGCACTGAACTGGTTTCATGTCCCCCAAATGAGTCACGCCTCTCAGTTTAAAAAAACTCCTCATTGCGCACACCAGAAACTAACACAACATTGTAAATCAACTGTACTTCAATTTTAAAAAAAAGCTCCTCATTGGGGGAAATTCGATTAGATTACAGACTGGGCATTAGATGATACCAAAGATGATAATACCAAGAATTAGTGTTCTCGTTAGGTGTAATAATGGAATTGTGGTTCTCCAAGAAAATATACTTATTTTTTAGAGATATAATGAGAAGCAACTTTGGATGGTCCTGGGGACTCATTTCTTTCCGTAAGTAGCCAGGACTGATCTGCAGAGAAACAGCCTTAGGTTGATGTGGGCATTCCTGCCAAGTAAGGCTGGTCCCAGGCCCTTGTCTGCACTCTCCAGTGTTATTGCTGGACCTGGGGATTTCTTAAGGTAGTTCTTATTATTTAAGGAAATTAGGTGTGCCCTGGTGACACTGCTTGGGTGTGGGGCTGTCTCCTCTCCTTGGAGCACGCTCTTTGTTGCATGGGTGTGCACTGATCATTCCTGCCTGGCCTGTACCATGGAGAGTTGGGAATGAGGAATTCAGAGAGCATCCCGCTACTCTTCTGCAAGTATGTCTCCCCCATAAAGCCTGTGATATATTTGCATCATGTGGCTCTAGGGACCCCCTTGCATGATAAGATGTATCCTGATGTATGTACGAATGAGATGATTGTTATACTGTCTCTTTTTTAACCCTGATATCGATGCCCTGAATTGATTTCATGACCCACAAATGAGTCACACCTCTCAATATTAAAAAACTCCTAATTAATAATTACTATTCTATTGGGTATACGTTTGAACATTTTCATAATAAAAAGTTAAAAAAGAAAACCACTGTACCAGTATATCGCTTGCCCCGCAGCCTGTATAAAGTATCATAACTTTGAGATTCTTGGAGAAGGCTGTCAACTTGTCCTCAAATGATCACTTGGAAAAACACATCGAGAGAGAGAGAAAAAAACAAAACAAAACAGGAAACTCTATATAGTAAAACACTTTTATCCAGGAGACTTGATTCTGCATTTACGTGGTAATACAGCATAATAAGGCCAACAGTTTAGCCCTCTTCCTATTGTACTTGGGGTGGTTTCTTCTGTTTTCATCTACTTGGTTCATTTCCCCAATTACATGGGATACAGCTTACTGGCAGGACCATTGACGAATGCACTCTTACTTTTCCAGAAACGTACCACTTGCATTTTGGAGAGATTTTATAAATATTTTAATTGACTTGAACAAAGTACTTACTAGTAGTTACTATGGTTTTAATGATAGGCACATTTTCTTGCGTTCTTCTATTTCCTTGGGGGGAAAGGTTGATTTGCATATGGTAAAAAAACCCAAACTCACTAGAAACCAAAGTTTTCAGCCAGATTGCCAGCACCCTGCTTGTTAGATGGTGATATTGGACATTGAACGGGTCAGTCACTTTGCAAAGTGCTGTATGTCAATCATCCCATGGAATCTTCACAGGAACGTTATAAAGCAGGTACTCTCAGAACCCACAGAGAGGGAAACTGAGGCACAGAGAGATTTAGGGAACTTTCTCAAAGTCACAAAGCTATTGACAGAGCCAGTCTGGGAACCGAAAAAGACAAAGGCCAAAATCACTCCCTCATTGATTACGGACCCTTCTCACAGTTCAGAGATGCCCATGAGCAAGTAAATGCTCCTGGGTGTTGTTTCCAAGTTGACTTGTTTGGCCTATTTGATACTGAAAGTTGGCTGCACAAAAACATGTTATATAAGATGATTTTAAGGACAAACATCTATTGGGCACCGAATTACCAGGCACTATGCTGGTTGCTTCACAAATATTGTTTAATTTAATCTGCATTAAGACCCCATGGGTTCACTGAGGGCTTTGGGACTGAGTTTACTCTGCTATCAAATGGAGTGAATCAAGGATTCGAAGAGGAATCCAAGGTCACGACGAGGTGGCCGCCATCGGTGAATAAATGCATGAGGAGAACTTCTGAGACAATGACCGGAAGGGACTGAGACAGAACAGAGGCCCTGTGAAAAGCAGTAGAGTTTGGTAAACTGAAGACGTAATGAACAAAGGAAAAACAATTAAGGAGGAAATCAAGAGTACCAGAGGAGAGCAGAGGTAGTAATTGTGTGGAAAATACGAATTCTATTGTCGACTAGAAGATGGAAAAATGAAAATCCTCAAAGGATTGGGAATTTGAGTGCCACTTCAATCTCTTTAGATTTAAGAGACACCATAAAATAAGCATCTCTCAGAACAAATTAAGAAAAAGAAGCCCTTACGGATAGAAAGGAAATCTCCATTCCAGAGAAATAATCAAGTGATGTAACCAAATAAGCGAGGAAAGAAGCTTATATATACATTTGCTCTTATCGGTTGTTATTACAAACTTCTGAAATTTAATGTTAATAAAATTTTTTCAAATCTAAGGACTATAACCAAAATTTAAAATAAAACAATAGACCTTGAGCAAATATTTTTTCATACATGTGTTTCTTTGTAAGGAGGATGAAATAGAACACAGTGAATCTATTTCCTTACCTGCCACCTTGAGAGCAAAAACTCCATCTCTTTAGGCAATGTGGGCTCAGGACCCATTACGGTACCTGGTGTGCATGAGAGCACAGAAAATTAAAATAATTTCGCGTAATTAAAGCTGGTCAAGGCAAAATAATACAGAGCTCAAAGTTGTCTCATAGCTATAAAACACTGGATGATCAATTTTATCATTAAATGATCAGCAGCTTGTATCCAGCAGGGTGGATACTTTTTGAGATGCTGTAAGTTTCTCACGCGCTGGAACAAATCTGGCTGACATTTACCCATGTTTATACAATATTTCTACAAGAATGCCTGATCGTCAGTCTCCACCAGCTTCCCCATTTCCACTCAAAAGGCATTTCAAAAACAACACACACACACACACACACACACACCATGATGTGGGTATTATTATTCACACTTAGAAACAGGGACCTAGTTCTGGGACCTAAGTGACTGGACCAGGGAGAACCAGCGGTCAGCAAGAGGGCCAGGGTCCCAGCTAGGTGGAAACAGCTCTCTCCAGCTGCTCAGGCCACCTGTGGAAATTCCATAAACCAGCTATGATCAGCAAATGCCGACCACACCCACCTTGCTTTCTTGCAATCATCCTAGTCTGATTGGCAGCATTTTTATCTACAACACAGAGTTTTAAGATATATATTTTTTCTTTTTTTTTTTAAACCGTCTTCTCCCTTTATGGGGGTCATACATTTAGACATTTTTCTTCCCTTTGTTTACTGGATACCATCAACGTAGCATCACTCGGGCAGGAAGAGGGCTGCAGCTCATTGAAGGAGGCTTAGTCTTGGAAGGTGTGTGGGGACAGCTGGTGGATGCCCACAGGATGGGGGGAGATTTGGCTGGTTACTCTCGGTGCATCGTAATAGCGATAACTGTTAAAAACTGAGCATCCTGGAGATCGATGCACTCTGTTTTTCCTTCTGGGAACTTTTCTGAGCATTTATCTTGTAGGTCTCATGACATTTCTGGTAAGCTGAACTCTCGGCAAGAAGAAATATGGAGCTGACAGAAGGAATATAGATGTGCAGAGGCTGCCAGTGAATTCGCTCCACGATAACACACATGGGAGACTCAGGCTTGGAGGCCCCTGATCCTCACTTGCTGTCCACCCACAGCTCCTACCACAGTAAACAGCTCCCCAACGGACGCTTCCATTCTCTTAAATCCCAAATGCAATTAACAGAACTTTCTCATTAGTATACCTACTGCCTTATCCCCAGTCACCAACAGTCACTTACATAGGAAGTTCCGTCTCTCATTTATTGCTTTAGCTGTCCATCAGCATTTCTATGGCCTCTTCATTGCTGAGTCTGTGATCTTGGCCTCTTCAGGATGTGTCGTGATCTAATCTATAAAGGTGATGGTGGCCAGGGCCGTCTGTTAGAACCAGAGATTTAAAACCCTAAGGCCAAACAAGACCACAGCGAAAACCCTAAAGTCCTCCTGGGCTGATGCATGCTAACCCAAGTCACACTACATAAAAATATAAACCCCCAAGTTAGTTTATAAATTGAAAATGAGACCCAAACACTGAAACATGTTCTCTATTTGTGTTCACTGGACTTCTGGATTGCTGGTGTAGTGTTTTCCACCATTATCTGAATGAAAGTTTCTATCCTTTAGGTAATGTAAAGTATCCAGTAAAACTTACAAAGGGGTGGTGACCTCTGTGAGGAAAATAAACGTGCATAAGAAACCTTCACGCACCACCTTCCAAACCACGAGGAGTTTGTCACTTACGGTTGCTTTGCCTCTGCCAAAAGACACATCATTTTCCTCGGTATTGGCTAGTCAGCTCTTACATTATCCTATTTTTTCTGAGGAATAAATATTGGTTTTTAATGCATGTGTAGTAAAAATATTAAATAGACCTATACCCACGCTGTGACTTTGGGCCATTTCTTCTTTCTCTCGAAGTGGCACAAAATAATAAATGATTCATTCCACTGAGGATTTAGCTATGATCATATCGCTAAGTGTTCTGATTTTTCAATTTAACAACATTGGGATATTTCGTGGTAATGAATTATTAAGGGGCCTTGGTCCGGAAAATGTCAGTACCTCTTTCCTGAGGCATTATGTCGTTCAGAATCGGATTGTCAACTGGAAGAACAGTGAGAGTTAAGGAAAACATCATTTAATTTTGTTAAAGACAAAAATTACCTAAAGTTCAAGCGGTCGATTTCTACACAGGTGTTCCTGCAGAAGTGTCTTAATATTTGTAAGGATAAAAAATAATAATAATAGCAAGTGCAAAGGGAACTCAGATGGACAGGACAGGAAAACAAAGGTTTGTTTCCATAACAACTTGCTACTAAAATTATGGACCGATGAAATATTAAACACAGCTAACCACAGGCTAGAACGCTACAACGTAGCATCGAGGATGGTTGGAAATTTATTCTCTCTGCAGATCACAAAGGATAACCACCGCTGACTGGGTTCAATCCATCAAGGAGTTTTATATACAACATTGTAAATCAAATATTCTCCAATAAAAATTAATTTTAAAATATGTGTATGTAAACACAATGTTGTCCCATTAGTGTATACATTGCTCAGATCCCAAAAAGCACAGGGCATAATGATTCTGCCCTAGTAAAGCTGAGGTTGACCCCAGGGAAAGTCATCTATATACGTGAAACTATTGCTGAAAAATTAAGTGCTGCACGGGTTGTCCAGGAAATATGTGTAAGGAGAGTTCTGCAAAGAGAAAGAAGCTGGCAGGTGAGACTGATCTAGAAACACAGGTGACCCTGGAGCTGACACTGGAAGGATAAATAATACTGGGGAATAAAAACAAGCAGACAAAATTTTTATAATTGTGGTTAAAAAAAAAAACCCACATAACGCACAATTTCCCATCTTGACCATTTTTTTTAACATCTTTATTGGAGTATAATTGCTTTACAATGGTGTGTTAGTTTCTGCTATATAAAAAAGTGAATCAGCTATACATATACATATGTCCCCATATCTCTTCCCTCTTGCATCTCCCTCTCACCCTCCCTATCCCACCCCTCTAGGTGTTCACAAAGCACCGAGCTGATCTCTCCGTGCTATGCGGCTGCTTCCCACTAGCTATCTATTTTACGTTTGGTAGTGTACATAAGTCCATGCCACTCTCTCACTTCATCCCAGCTTACCCTTCCCCCTCCCCGTGTCCTCAAGTCCATTCTCTACGTCTGCGTTTTTATTCCTGCCCTGACCCTAGGTTCTTCATAATCACTTTTTTTTTTTTAGATTCCATATATATGTGTTAGCATACGGTATTTGTTTTTCTCTTTCTGACTTACTTCACTCTGTGTGACAGACTCTAGGTCCATCCACCTCACTACAAATAACTCAGTTTCATTTCTTTTTATGGCTGAGTAATATTCCATTGTATATATGTGCCACATCTTCTTTATCCATTCATCTGTCAGTGGACACTTAGGTTGTTTCCATGTCCTGGCTATTGTAAATAGAGCTGCAATGAACATTGTGGTACATGACTCTTTATGAATTATGGTTTTCTCAGGGTATATGCCCAGTAGTGGGATTGCTGGGTCATATGGTAGTTCTATTTGTAGTTTTTTAAGGAACCTCCATACTGTTCTCCATAGTGGCTGTATCAATTTACATTCCCACCAACAGTGCAAGAGGGTTCCCTTTTCTCCGCACCCTCTCCAGCATTTATTGTTTGTAGATGTTTTGATGATCATCTTGACCATTTTTAAATGTACAGTACAGTAGTGAGAACTATGTGCCTCTTTTTGTGCAATAGATCTCCAGAAATTTTCATCTTGCAAAAGTGGAACTCTGTATCCACTGAACAGCCCCCCTCTCCCCTCCCCACGGCCCCTGGCAACCACCATCCTCCTTTCTGTCTCTATGAACATAAGTGGAATTAGACAGTATTTGTCCTTTTGTGTCTGGCTTATTTCATTTAACATAATGTCCTTGAGGTTCATCCTTACTGCTGCCTATGACAGGATTTCCTTCTTTTTTTCAGACTGAATAATACTCCTTTGTATGTATAGACCACATTTTCTTTACCCATTCCTGCATCAATGGACATTTAGATGATTTCCACCTCTTGGCTATTGTGAATAAACGCTGCTATGAACAGGTATACAAATACCACTTTGAGATCCCATTTCCCATTCTTTTGTCTGTTTCCCAGAGTGGGACTGATGGATCATATGGTAATTTTATTTTTAATGTTTTGAGGAACTTGGAAAAGGCATAAAACTTTGGCAAGGTGGCTCCTTTGTTCAGGAGGGTTAGTGAGATGGACAGAGTGGCCAGAGCTGAGGTGGGGGGGGCCGATCATGAAGGATCAAAGGGTTGTGAGACCATTGCAAGGACCTGGCTTCTACCTGAGACGGGAAGCTCCTGGAGGGTTGAAAACACCAAGGTGACATTTTAGAAGGATGCTTCCAGCCTCCAGCTGCTTCTAGCTGTGTGGAGCAGAGGCAGCAAGGGAGCAGGTGCAGACTGAGAGCATCCGGGCAGAATGCAGTGACAGGCCAGGCACCGGCAGGTGCTGGGACTAAGGGGCTGTTAGTAGGGAAGTGAGAGGTTGCTGGATTCTGAGAGCAACTATTGATAAAGGAGAGATGACCTCATTTATTGATAGGTTGGATGTCAAAAGAAAGGGGAATCTCACATGATTTCAAAGTTTTTATCCTGAATGACTAAAAGTTTGGCATTGCAATTACTGAAGTGTGAAAAACTGGGGGAGAAGCTGGGGATTCTTTTTGTGGGATATCAGGCATTTCACAAAAATTAGATCTGCAGAAGTACACGTTTAAACGGGAGCCTGGACAGTAGATTATTGCACTGACCCATCTGAGATGTGATGAAGGACGAGGTGATGAGAATAAACACGGGACTCCAGGAGACGTCTCTAAGGTAAAATGACAACACCTGTAGCTAGAACAAAAATAACAAATCAGTGAAATATCAGAGACTCCAGACTGGAGATGAGAAGAAGTGTAGAATGATATATGTCTTGGTAAAATGCAGAGTACTTTTGTGGGGTAGCTGCACCTTTTATAGTCCCATTGATACGTGACTCTAGGAGTCCTGTTTCTAAAACGCGTACCTAGTAACTGCTCTGATGAGGTTTCCATACGCAAGCAAGACTCGGGGACAATATTTTGGTGTATGTCGTTAGAAGGGAGGACTAGATATATCTGAAGCTTGCATTTTCCCAAAAGTACTTGAAAAATGCAGATTCACAAATGCGAGTCTTCAAGCACGCTTGACCTTTCTATTTTCAGCTTTTCCAACTGTATGAAATACTTCAATGTTCAGATTCAAGTCTCAAGGTTGAGGGGAGCAGGCCCCTTTCTCAGTGAGAGTATTAAACAGATGAAGAAATATTCTTGGACAGGGTATCAGTCATATGGGTATAAGTACTGGTCAAAACTCACTGAGGGGGCTTCCCTGGTGGCGCAGTGGTTGAGGGTCCGCCTGCCGATGCAGGGGACGTGGGTTCGTGCCCCGGTATGGGAGCGGCTGGGCCCGTGAGCCATGGCCGCTGGGCCTGCGCATCCGGAGCCTGTGCTCCGCAGCGGGAGAGGCCACAGCAGTGAAAGGCCCGCGTACCGCAAAACAAAAAACAAAAAACAGGAAAAAACCTCACTGAGTTGTATGCTTAGGATCTGTACGCTTCACTGGACATAAGTTACATCCCAGTTTAGGCAATGGAACACCCATCCCAGGTCAAGTGTATTGGCCGGAGGATGGGAGGCTTGAGGGAAACAGACAAAGCTGTGATCCTAGTGGCAATGATGCCAGTAATCAAGCTCCAGATCAGAACCCTGTTCCTGCCAGCTCGTCCAGGCCTGTCCTCAGCCATCGCAAAGAACTTCGGGCACCCAGTCTAAGAAAGTAGGAGAAAGGCGCAGCTTTGCGAGTGCAGGGCAACAATTGTAAGTATTATATAGCAGATCAAAGCAGAAAATCCTGCTTTAAAAAAATCAAGGCGAAATTGAATCAGGTCTGAACCTCCATGATACAACGTTTGCAAGATACAAGGTAAAAGCAAACCCAGGCTAAATCACATCCAGTGGCTGATGTGACGCAGGAGAAATCGCATGTACTTGAGAAGAGTGGGCAGAAAGTAGAGCAGACAGGCACACTGCCCTCCCCTAGACACTCCATGGAGCTGCCGCCTGGTGTCCTGAGTGGAACCCCTTGTCCCTGCCGCCCCATTTCTCAGCAATTCCAGGCAAGCTATGGGGTGTATGGTGCAGAGCTGACATCACATTCCAGCAGCTCTATTTATATCTTCTTATTAAACTGTCCTAAAAAAGAAGTGATATCTTTTTCTTTTTGATTCATTAGCTCAAAGGAACTCTTGCCGCACCGTCTACTTATCCACGGTTGCAGCCAACCAATAACAGGGCAATGATCTCTGATCCAGACCATTCCTAGCGGTATCAGAAGAGTATGTTTGAACACACAGGACTGGTCACACGTGTTTTTCTCTTTGCCCAACCTACCCTGACTCAAGTGGAAGGAAAGAAATGACAATGGCTTTCATTTGAAGGAAAAGGAGATTGTAAATAGGTGTCACGGGGAACAAGAAATAGCGATACATTTTTCAGAAGACACAGCAGACAGGAGGGGGTACAGGGATTGACAGAGCAGACAGGTAAGTGCCTGCAAACTGGAGACATTTATGAGAAGTGACACACTCCTCCTTACAGGACTGTTGAGAGGGAGTGTTCTAACTGGGAAGCTGGGGGTTATGCACACGCTGAAAAGAGTAAGACCTGTTTCAGGGTCTGCACCTGGTGCCCTTGGACGCGCCCTCAGTACTGCTCACCTCACCCCTGCAGCCAGGGGACCGCCCCTCCCCTCTCCCCAGCAGGAGACAAGAGGGTCACTGTCTGAATATATTCAGTTGAAGGTGCTCTGGACTTGGGGGGCACTAGGCAGAGTAGACAGCAGTATTAGGCTGAAAATGAAAGGATTAAGTGACAACTCCAACCTGAACTTTAGGACTCCAGCTTGGGGCATTTTGCTCCCAGACACCTGCAGCCAGGCGGAAACTGTTCTTGGCAGGCGTGCAGGGAACATACCTGTCCCTTGTTATCATCATCACTGTCACAATCACCATCATCGCCATCACCATCACCTTTTAGGACCTTTCTCAGCAAGGACATAGCCCATCTCAATGAGGGACTGAGTAAAGAAAGAGAAAAGCACGGGACGGAGGAAACAGGACCCCGGAATGACAGCACAGGAAAGTCCCAGGGATTCAGCTCTGTCCAGGCTTCAAAAGCAAACTGGACCAGGATGGAGAGCTTGCCTCGGTGGGGCAGGTGGAAGGCGTGGACAGCAGAATGGAGCTGATGGATTGCTCGGAACTGTGTTTGCGTGTTTGGCAAGATTATTAGTAGGCGTTTGACGGATGTGTTAGAGCATCTGGAAAGAGTTAGTGATAAGTACATAAAAAACCTAAGCAAGTGGAAAAATGAGGCAATAATTCCAAGAAAAACAAAAAAGTGGTGAAGATAGGAAATGTAATCAAATTATTCTGTTTGACTCACTTGTGAAAATCCTTACATAGTGTTAGTTAATTGACAACCAAAATTTGACATGTATATATATATATATATATATATATATATATATATATATATATATATTTCATTCCTGAGAAGGTAGGAGTGGATGAAGGAAAGTTGGGCTGCCGGTGGTACAAGAGAACTAAAGCCTCAGATGTTATTTTAAAAAGTCAATAGATCATATTTAAAGTTATAAATTAATGAATGGTAGTATAAGTATGTAATTTGGAATATTGAGGCAAACAGCAGAAAAACTCAAACCTTGAGAGGGGCTTCCCTGGTGGGGGCTTGTGCTGGAGGAAGATGAGTGCAGGGCAGAGCTGTGTCTCAGCGCCCGCCCACGTGCCCCCCACCTCCCAACCTCCCTTCTCCTGCACGTGCGGGTGCTTTAATTCTGCAAGTCCCTGGACTCTTCACCTAAGGGCTCTCTCTGGCTGCGCTCAGCCTGCATTGGGGCGGGACAGAATTGTCAAGGGTGTGACACCCACCCACCTCCCCCCGCCCCCCCGCGCCCCCCCCCCGCCCCGACCTTCAGACAAACGGTGGATGGGGATTGGAAGAGGAATATTCCAACTCCTTCCTTTGGGTGTGTCCACATCATCCCCCAGGGCTGCCCAGTGAGGTTGCCCTTATAAATCATTACAGAAGGGTGGGGCCGCCCTCCCCCCTGCAAGGGTACAAGAAGGGAAGCCTTATTCGAGAAATAAATAAGTGGAGAGGAAATCTCATGAGACCCCTCCTGGAACTGCAAATTCTGACTCCCCGGCAGCAGGCAGAGAGGTTTTGTTTGTTGAATGAGTCCTGTTTAATGCTATTGCCCTGGCAACATTCTTCCCATGCCTGTCCTAGGGCACGCCCCCGCCTAGAGCTTCCCAACTCCAAGATGCAAATGAAGCCCCCTGCTGGGGCAGCGTTTCCAGGAAGGGTACCAGGAGCTGGGGCCAATTCGAGACTTCTCCCTCTAGCTTTTGCCACCCGAGGATAAATCCAAAGTCCCCCAAGCTTAGAAGAAAGCACGAAGGTTGGACTCAAATCTGACGTGAACAAAAACCCAGAAAGAAGTGGTCCGGATCCCTCCCCAACATGGAGAGTTGAGGGCATGAAGGCGGGAGGAGACAGGGAGGAAAAGAAGGAAGAAAACAGGCAAATTGGGAACCAACCATGTGACACCAGCTCTCCTGAATTGTGAAACCTGTCTGTCTGTCCACTTGTACTCAAGTCCTCAGCACAGGGCTGCACCCCTTGTTGTGGGTCAACAAGAAGGAAATGAGATCTGAATTGTTCCACCTTCCCCAGGGAGCAACCGAGACACAGCTGAGCTACAAGCACGAGCCTTGTTACTCCGGGCAAGATGTGCACTTCCTCTGCCTCCATTCCCCCATCTGTGAAATGGGCATGATAACCCATGTGAAGTCCTTAACCAGAGTCTGAAGCACAATCATTGCTCAGAACATGTTTGCAATGACTCTCAGTGAAGCTGGTCTTGGCACTTCCAGAAATTCGGTCCCCTAAACTTTGCCTCTAGGAACCTTTTCCAGCCTTACTGTAAGTGCCCAAAGCACAGGCCCACCCCCCCGCCCCAGCTTACCTCTCCTCCAGCAAAACCTGTTCTCCGGGAGAAATGAGTTGTCACTCACTCCTACTGAATATGAATTTGTCACAGGGTGGTGCTTGCTTTTTAGTTTTATTTATTTTTTCATTTATTTTTTTCATTTAATTTTTATTATATATTGGAGTATAGTTGATTTACAGTGTTGTGTTAGTTTCTGGTGTACAGCAAAGTGATGCAGTTATACATATATACATATCCACTCTTTTTCAGATTTTTTTCCCATATAGGTTATTACAGAATATTGAGAAGAGTTCCCTGTGCTGTACGGTAGGTAGTTCCTTGTTGATTAGCTTTTATATATAGTAGTGTGTATAAGTTAATCCCAAACTCCTAATATCCCTCAACCACACCTTTCCCCTTTGGTCACCATAGGTTTGTTTTCAAAGTCTGTGAGTCTGTTTCTGTTTTATAATAAGTTCATTTGTATCTTTTTTTTTTTTTAGATTCCACATATAAGTGATATCAAATGATATTTGTCTTTCTCTGTCTGACTTACTGCCCTTAGTATGATAATCTGTAGTTGCACCCATGTTGCTGCAAATGGCATTATTTTGCTCTTTTTTATGGCTGAGTAATATTCCATTTTATACATGTACCACATCTTCTTTATCCATTCATCCATTGATGGACATTTAGGTTGTGTCCATGTCTTGGCTATCGTGAATAGTGCTGCAATGAACATTGGGGTGCATGTATCTTTCCAAATTATGGTTTTCTCTGGATATATGCCCAGGAGTGGGATTACAGGATCATATGGTAGCTCTATTTTTAGTTTTTTTAAGGAACCTCCATACTGTTCTCCACAGTGGCTGCACCAATTTACATTCCTACCAATAGTGTAGGAGGGTTCCCTTCTCTCCACACCCTCTCCAGCATTTATTCTTGCTTTTAAAGCATTATCAGTGACTGTGAAATAGGAGGTTTTGCCGACTGCCAAGGACACCACTGGCCACAAAGGAAATGATTTTAAGAAGAAGAGATGGCTTCGCAGAGAGCCTGGAGCGCTGTCTGGGCAATGTGGGCAACGGCCGTCTACCGCAGCTGCTGTCTGTGCTGCGTCCCTGGTCCTGAAACAGCCCTGGGCAGAGCTGGGCCCCAAATCAGCAGCTGTCGGTGCTTCAGAGCTGAAGTCCATGAGGATCTGAAGAATCATTTTCTGCAAAAGAGCGCCGCTATGCCATTTATGTGAAACTGTGGACTGCAAGGAAGTTTCCTTTTTAACAAACTGTTTTTGATATTGCTTTTTATTCAATGGCTTAATAATTAATCAGGGCAAGGAAAGCTACCCTTAAAGGAAGTGGATGGAAAATCAATGAACATCACTGCTGGTGAGAATAAAATGGGCTCTGGCTGCCCGAGCTCTGAAAAGTTCTGTCACAGACACAAATCCATTCCCAGCGAGTCCCTCCTGCTTCTCCCACGTGCTCTCCGTTCATCACATGGAAGGCGAAGTCCCAGTCCATGATTTTTTTTTAATTCAAAAACTAAAATGAAAAGACAGAGGTGTTTCTGATACGTAATAGTGAGTCTCTTTGTCTTTCCAAAATTAAAAAAGTCACAATGCCATCTCCCCCATCTCTCCATTCCTCTACTCTTTAAACCAGGAATATAAATGGAAAACAGCCAAGCTAAGGAAACGTACCCGTTAAAGAACTATTTCCAGCTACTTCTACTTCAGCGAACTCAAGATGCATCTGACACCTTCTTCAAAGTATCAACTTCACGTTTCAGTGAATATGAGGCTTTATCGTCCCTTGAGGTAAATGTTGACTTCCTCTTTGCCACAGTCAATATTTACTGTGCTGCTCCTTCGATCAAACTTGCCATCAGCACCTACTGTGACCAAACTAGTTATAAGGAAAGGAAAGTTAGGGAGGAGAGAACACATCCTAACTTCACTTCGCCTTTTCTGGAAGCGGGGAGTTGGCCAGCACGCTAACTGTAGAGAGACATGTTTGGTGAGTGCACTGCATTCGGCATTGCCCCCTCTCTGGTTTCAAGTCCTTGCTTCTTTTACGTGTTGTGCATTTAACCTCATTCCCTCCTCGATCAAGGAGAACCATCTCTCTCTCCACCACTCCTAATAATCACTCAGAATCCACCAGCTCCATATACTGGGGAAAACTGGCTATGCTTAGTTATAGCTAGTAGCTGACTAGGGCTTAACGGAAACCTCCCCCCCCCCCCATAGCCTTGACATAACTCACTGACAGAGGAATTCATTTTTAACTGGGGAATTTTGTATAAACGGCCCATTCACAAGGAGCTGTGAAAAGGATGCGAATGGGGCAGTCCATTCTACAGGCAGAGTTCCAGAGAGTACCAGGGATTTCTTCAAACTCTAAACTCTGCTGAAGGAAGAGGAAATATTACATTGCTGAATACATCTTTAAGATTCTACGAGTGTCTTCTTCTCTCTGGACGCTAAGGGATGCTCCTTCACAGTTGCTGTGATGAGTTGAGGGATTCTCATCACAGAAGATGAGACATTCCTCATCTTCCACGTTCAGAATTAGGAAGTGGGTACAGGAAAGTTGTCCATTAGAACAACCCCAGAGAATAAGGTCTGGGAAAGGGAACGTGCAACAGAACAGAAAACGCTGGTGATGTGAATAAAGCACACACACACTCATGGGCTCGGGACTAACGGTACTTTTCCAGGTGGAGGGTGATGTCATGTTGGTATAGTGGCCTCTTAAATACCCCACTGGAGGGAAACAGAATTTCCCCAGCCTATACTTGATAAATGAGAATTCATTAATCATTCATCCTGGCTATGAGAATTAACTTAATGTCCCAAAAGTTTTGCTTGGAAGTTTTTCTAAAACTAGCTTCATTTGAAGTTTGGTTTTCAGTCTGCATATTTACACTTGCCTGTCAAAGTTCCTAGACCTCTTTTTTTTTCTTATTTATTGCTTTTCCTGATATTGATTTCTCTACCTTAAACCTACATATAACTTACGAAAAATTTTCAGAGTTCAGTGATTTGGCAATCACCAGAGAGAGAACACCAAAGATGATCCTTTCAATGTGATAATTTTACAGGTGAAATCAGAGTCTCTAAAGCTGACAGGTATGAACACATTTTATGTTTTACTACCCTCATATTCAACTGGATAGAAAGGGTTCAAGTCCTAAAACACCAGAATTTCAGCAGAGAGCTTCCTAGAGCGACATTCAGAAAAGGCTAAAGCTGGTGAGAACAGGAGAAAGGTGAACAGAGTTTCACATTCGGTGTTAATTTGACATGGCCAACGACCTAAGGGCACACTACACCTTTCTTCCTCTCTTGTACATTTCCTTAATTTAAAAAAATTGTTCGATTTTTGGATAAGAAAGTCAATATGTGATTTTTGAAGGCCAGCATCGATCTGTGATGTGCTCGTTTCATGGTGCCTTAAAAGGAAATGACTATAAATCCCTCTTGGATGGGGAGTCCCAGCAAGGAAACATATCTATCTCTGCCCAGTTTCCCCACACCTCTGCCTGGCACTGAAAGCTTACATCATTTAATAGTGCATTTAAAAATATGCTTCATTAGCCTCCAAGGCAATGGGTCAAGGACATCTGTAGCTGAGTTTTGAACACTCTTGGAAAATATCTCAAAATACCTCAGAACAATCCCAGCTGCAGAGAATGAGGGCCACGCACTTGTGTTTATTGTCATAAAAGACAAGACACAGCAAATGCGTGTTGTCTTTCCAATCACCTACTGCAATTTAAAGAAGGAGCTGGAAAACAGAGGGTTTTTTTTTTTAACCTACAAAGTTACTAAGAAATACAAAGACATTGGCAAAATAGAGTAGCTGGCTTTCTTTGAAAACCTGACAAAATGCATTGGTCTGACTCATCTTGATGTCTTCCATGGACTCCCAGGTTGATAAACAAACAGAAGAGAACATCAATCCATCCTTTTATTTTCCACCGTGCTTTCTGGGTAAACAGAGGTTGGCTACGTAAAGCTGAGAAGTGGCTCTTTGATTGTGCTCACACTTGATTAAGAAACTCCATGCTTGGCAGACCTAAATACACCAAGCTGTTCATTGCTTCTTAAAGAAGAATGATGACACTTTTAACAAGCCACATATCTCACTAAGCATTGTTAGGGTAGATGCTCTCATTCGGCTGAACTGTCTTATTTTGAGATTTGGGTCCCTAATTGCTTATAAACCATACTGTTTATTGAGTATTAGCTCTGGCGTGGTTGTTTATTATGGGAGCTTACTGCCTAATACCTAGAAAAAGTGGCCTAAATGAGCTAGTCTGTGCTTGCGGTATTCCCTTCCCTGCAAAGACACACACACACACACACACACACACACACATGCGCTCGCAGAACCACACTTAAGTTCATCAGCTGAGAGAAGCAGAAGTCTTGGCAGAATGATGTGGAGGTAAAGCTTAAGGAGAGGTTGCTTGGTAACCAGAAAGCCCTCTGTTGATTCACCAGGGTGTCAGCCATACATTTTCCTCTGTGCATTACCTACAATGAAAAGGTCGGTGACCCAATGAAACATCAGATTAAGTCAAACTATTAACGGGACAAATGCATTTCAAGTGCTCTTGTACCCTGGTTCCCTGTGATTAGTATACATTATGTGCTGCCAAGGCAGGCATGAATCATTAATACATTCAGAGTTGGTGCTCTCTGCAAGGAACATAATAACTCAACGCTGAGTAAGGCAGTGTGCTGGGTTTATAAAATGTGGAGCCGACGGTTTGGGTGAGCTGCAACATTGTTATTTTGTGGTAAGGACACCAGCTCCTTTTTTTTTTCTTTAGTAAATGGTATTTGTCATTCCCTTAAAAAGACGGGGAAGAACATCTTTCCCCGGAACCACTGGTTACAGCTTGACTGTGCCCGCCTGGGGGAGGGGAGGGCAACTTGGCCCGTAAATGGATGCATTGTTTTTCCGCTCTCTCTGTGACGCTGTTTTCACCTCCTACAGTTGAAAGTCACTCTTCGTCGACCCAGGCACGAAGAATCTGAATATTTAAAATTCAACGAAGGCAAACAATCTCAAGGCAGAACTCCAGCGACTTCGTTTGAACCCTGACCTCTCTCCTTCTCATCGCTCTCCTGTGGTTGTGCTGTGCAGCCAGTGGGATTTAGTGTGAAAACGCACACACTGGGAATGTGACCAGCTCTGATTTCTCCCCCACATGGAAAACCAGAAATTGAGGATTCCATGAGCCCAGGCCTTTATAAGTCGACCTCTGTTTGTAGGAGGTCACATTTGCATGAGTCCAGCTCAGAGAGGCAAACGCGATTGTAGTGTGGTGGGATTCTGGTTGGGTTACTGTCTCTGCCTCCAATTAGCCTATTTAATCCCCGTAAAAACATTTTGTGGTGGGAAGGAGAAGGCAACGGCGGGGCGGGGGCGGGGGCCAAGGGGGCAGGGGGTGAAGGACAGCCTGCTTCACAGCAGCGCCTGCATTTAGTCTAAGACTCGCCGGCATCTACTCTCACCACCAAATGGGAGCGAGCTTTTCTTCCACACATCATTACTGGGCAAACCGAAGTGCAGTTCAAAACAGTCAGTTCAGGGCTTCCCTGGTGGCGCAGTGGTTGAGAGTCCGCCTGCCGATGCAGGGGGCACCGGTTCGTGCCCCGGTACGGGAAGATCCCACATGCCGCGGAGCGGCTGGGCCCGTGAGCCATGACCGTTGAGCCTGCGCGTCCGGAGCCTGTGCTCCGCAACGGGAGAGGCCACAGCAGTGAGAGGCCCGCGTACCGCAAAAAAAGGTAAGTTCAACAGATGTGTCATGAACACCTACTGTGTGCTAGGCACATGTTGAGATGCAAGGTGACAGCAGCTCTCCCTGCCTTCCCCCCAAACCACAGCCCAGACGCGGGAGCTGGGTAGTGGTGCCGTCACTCAAGGGTTCTTTACTTGTTGAATAGTAGCAACCTGGCTGAGATATTGCTAATATCAATTTCTGAAGAGTGAATTCCACCTATGGTTCTACCAAAAAAAGACTTATTTTTCTCTGGAGGTTAGGAAAGAAAAATGCCCCATCAGATGGAACCGGATAATTTGTAGAGATGCTGGCTGATCCAATGAAGTGTTGGGCAGCATTCCAAAACGCAGAAGTCTGTAGGCCCTATTCTTTACTTTGCTTTCTCTGTTGCCTTTACTTTTCCTGCTCCCTTGCACAGAGTCCACAGTATCGGGGACCTAAGATACTGCCTGCCTCTGAGAACCACCGCTTAGTGAGCTCCCGGTATTGAAAGATGGCATCGCACAGAGGCAGCTCCCAGAACTCGGCTCTTCCCCCTCACTTGCTCTAGGTTGACAGTACTTAACAGCCACCAGTAGGAGGCGCTGCTGAAGAAAGGATATACAGGAGATCCTAAATCTCCGAAATTCTAAAATTCTGGGTATGTAAATCTAATCTATTTCCTGCATTAGCCGGCTGGAAATGTCATAAATCTATGTCAAATTTATCTCTATGAAAGCTACCTTTATTTCTAAGACCATGACAGCCATAAGCGTTCACTTCATAGGTACAATGAAGTTTCTAATTATCAGATTATGCATCGCTTATGTAATTCTCCTCTCCTTTCAGAAATCTCCCCAACCTGGGTGGGGAAGGGATGGATTGGGAGTTTGGGATTAGCAGATGCAAACTATTATATATAGGATGGATAAACAACAAGGTCCTACTATATAGCACAGGGAACTATATTCAATAGCCCGTGATACACCGTAATGGAAAAGAATATAAGAATATATATATGTATAACTGAATCACTTTGCTGTACAGCAGAAATTAACACAACATTGTAAGTCAGCTATACTTCAATAAAAGAAATTTTTGAAAAAATTTCCCCAAACTTTGTGTTCCTCTGGGTAAATAAGCACCAGCTGCGTTGTTATGGTCTGAACTGTGTCCCCCTCAACATTCCTATGTTGAAGTTCTAACCACCTGTACCTTAGAATGTTACTGTATTTGGAGAAAGGGTCTTTAAAGAGGTAATTAATTTAAAATGAGGAAAATGGGTGAACCCTCGTGCATATAAGGAGATTAAGACACAGAGAAGTGCAGAGGAAGGACCATGTGAAGATGGCAATGTACAAGCCAAGGAGAGAAGCTTCAGAAGAAACCAACCCTGCCAGCACCTTAAACTCAGACTTTTAGTCTCCAGAACTATAAGACAATACATGTTTGTGGTTTAAGCATCCAGTCTGGGGTACTTTGTTATGGCAGCCTGAGCTGACTAATACATTCATGCATACAACAATATCAGATGGCAGAGAAAGAAAAATCAAAAGATTAAAGCAGGTCTTAGCCTAAATTCACTATGCTTCAGGATAAATGTCACTCCTGGACAAAATCTATGCTTATGTGATTACGTGCAGACGAAGCTTACGGTTTTAGTTTGCATCTTGGCTACAAAGTGGTTTAAGTAAAGGATCTTGCCTTGCCATTTTGTCTTATTTCTCTTATGTTGACATTAAGGGCACTCATTTGGAAGAGAATGCTGGTTTGCTAATTCAGGGCATAAACATATGAACATGGGATTCATTCTGAACATAAAAGGAAATTGAGAGTGCCAGAGAAAGGGATTTGGGCTGAGAATGGGAGAAAGAACTGGCATTAATCCAGCTAGAAGACTTATACAGTGATAGGAAAACATAATCTCCAGCAAGTCCTTCTTTCTATCTTGCGTCTGTGTAATACAGTCTGTAATAACTCTCTCCTTATATTAACACTCGGAAGAGAGGTCATAAAACAATACAGCATATTTATTAGGGCAAAAGATGGAGTGGAGGCTGATGAATGTACCAGGGAAGAACCATTAGCAAAATGATGAATTAAAGTTCTGTTTGCATTTCTATTGTGATGGATCATCACTTGTTAGCTTAAATAATCCCCATGCTTTGATTATAGCTATCAGCGTATAAAAATATTGTCTGAGCCTCAAAGGTATAATGTCTAAATGTGCTTATGGAAATTCAAGCACATTATTATTTGCTGAAGTACTGAGGACTCCAGAAGAATGAAGAAGATGTTAGTTTAAACAAATAATTAGGGTTGTCAAGAAAAGTAAACGTTTATGAATAGGTCATTTTCTATTCCCTACTCACATAGATCTGTCTCTCGCCTTCAAGTCTGTAAAATAATATAGTATCCTCTGGTGAGCTTCCCTCCAGCAGTTTTAAAAGTGTAGAAAGAAGGACAGAGTTGAGTTAAGCATAGATAATGATGATGATGACGGCGGTGATGGTGATGATGGTGGTGGTGATGGTGATGATGACAACTATGACAGGTCTATGTGATGATTAATTTTAATGTGAACTTGACTGACCACAGGGCACCCAGATTACACATTTTTTTCTGGGTGTGTCTGTGAGGGTGTTTCCAGATAGGCTTAGCATTTGAAATATTGGACTCAGATGGGGTCCCTGTCTTTTCCTCTCTATTCCCCAGGGTTAACCACATAGTAAATACAAATAACTCAATTGCTACAGTTTCAAATGTCCAAATTGTTTCCCCAAATGATTCTTCTGGTCTTTTTTCTTGGGGGGGGGGGTTCTATTTTCTCCTTTCTTGATATTATATTTAGCATTCTAAGAAGCCAGTTTTACATCCAAGTGGGAACCCAAATCCCCATGATTCTAGGAAGGTATCCCAGTAGCCTGACATCCACAATGCTCTGCATGTGCCTCCTGGATCCCCCTGCTCTTCTTTCACAGCTCCCTTTACCACAATTTCTTCCAAAAGCTAATCCTGACGGGCTGATGATGATAGGGCATCATGACTCTTGTGATCCTTGAGGAGCCCCAGACAGAAGAATCTCTGGACAAATAAGAAGTGAAAAGGCAACACACAGAAAGGGAGTAAATATTTGCAAACAATATATCTGATGAGGGTCAAGTATCCAGAATACATAAAGAACTCTTACAACGTAACCATAAGAAGACAAACAACCCAGTTAAAAAATGGCAAAGTATTTTAATGGCAAAAAACAAAAAAAGAAGGTTCTGCCCCATTAACACCAAATACTGTCCACATCCATCTTAACTAAACCACGAAGGGACTGAGACTTATGGAGACAGCTATTCAAATAACACAGGGTTTTAGCTTCTTATCTTTGTGAAATGAGAATTACCCAACAGGGGTCCATACCCTTCTCATTTATTTATTTTATCATTTCTACAAGGCTGCACCATGCATTGTTGGAAAATAAAAATGCCACTAACATCTTCTCTACCATTTTTTTCCTGGGGATAATTCTGATATTAAAAGCATTGTGGACAGTACATAGTGGGTATTCAATAAATGCCAACAATCAGGAATAAATGTCACTAGTTAAGAATAATTGCAAAGGAAAAACAAGAGAGCAGAAACCTTGATGTTGTTCTGGGAAAGCTAGGGGCGGAGGCAAGAATGTTGCTTCTTGTATTGTTTCTTTTCTTTTTTCTTTTTTTTTTAACATCTTATTAGAGTATGATTGCTTTACAATGGTGTGTTAGTTTCTGCTGTATAACAAAGTGAATCAGCTATATGTATACATATAGCCCCATATTCCCTCCCTCTTGCATCTCCCTCCCATCCTCTCTATCCCACCCCTCTAGGTGGTCACAAAGCACAGAGCTGATCTCCCTGTGCTATGCGGCTGCTTCCCACTAGCTATCTATTTTACATTTGGTAGTGTATATATATCCATGCCACTCTCTCACTTCATCCCAGTTTACCCTTCCCCCTCCCTGCGTCATTAAGTCCATTCTTTACGTCTGCGTCTTTATTCCTGTCCTGCCCCTAGGTTCTTCATAACCACTTTTTTTTTTAATATTCCATATAGATGTGTTAGCATACGGTATCTGTTTTTCTCTTTCTGACATACTTCACTCTGTACGACAGACTCTAGGTCCATCCACCTCACTACAAATAACTCAATTTTGTTTCCTTTTATGGCTGAGTAATATTCCATTGTATATATTTGCCACATCTTCTTTATCCATTCATCTGTCGATGGACACTTAGGTTGCTTCCATGTCCTGGCTATTGTAAATAGAGCTGCAATGAACATTGTGGTACATGACTCTTTTTGAATTATGGTTTTCTCAGGGTATATGCCCAGTAGTGGGATTGCTGGGTCGTATGGTAGTTCTATTTGCAGTTTTTTAAGGAAACTTCATACTGTTCTCCATAGTGGCTGTATCAGTTTACATTCCCACCAACAGTGCAAGAGGGTCCCCTTTTCTCCACACCCTCTCCAGCATTTATTGTTTGTAGAATTTTTGTTGATGGCCATTCTGACTGGTGTGAGGTGATACCTCATAGTAGTTTTGATTTGCTTTTCTCTAATGATTAGTGACGTTGAGCATCCTTTCATATGTTTGTTGGCAATGAAACAATGTTGGCAATGTATATCTTCTTTAGAGAAAAGTCTATTTAGGTCTTCTGCCCAGTTTTTGGACTGGGTTGTTTGTTTCTTTCAATATTGAGCTGCATGCCATGTTTGTATATTTTGGAGATTAATCCTTTGTCAGTTGCTTCATTTGCAAATATTTTCTCCCATTCTGAGGGTTGTCTTTTCATCTTGTTTATGGTTTCCTTTGTTGTTCAAAAGCTTTTAAGTTTCTTTTAAAGATGCAAACAAGCCATCATAGGTTCGTTACAAGTCCTGTATTTCCTGTTCTAAACAGCCCTCAAGGGTTATTGTTTCATGGGTATAGAGTTTTAGTTTTACATAATGAAAAGAATTATGGGAGACAGGTGGTGGTGATGGTAGCACAATTAAATGACTGCATTTAACACACTGAACTGTGCACTCAAAAATGGCTAAGATGGTAAATTTTATGTTATGTGCATTTTACCGCAATAGAAAAAAACTGGGAAGAAAAAAACTACGATCCAGCATTCCAGTAACACAAGATAACTAAGTTCCCCAGATCTAATGTACAACAAAATGACAATAGTTAACAATACCATAATTGTATACTTGAAATTTGTTAAAAGAGTAGCTCTTAAATGTTCTCACCACACAAATACACAAATAGTAACTATGTGAGGTGATGGAAATGTTAATTAGTTGGATTGTGGTGAATATTTTATACTGTATATACATATCAAGACATCAAGTTATACACTTAAATATATACAATTTTTAATTGCCAACCATACCTCAATAAAGCTGGAAAAATACTAATATTTTTTTTTAAAGTTACCTAAAACCGAGGCTGATTCTGGGAAAGTGTCAATGCCTTGTCACCCCACATTCCCCAATTCCTGACCCTAGATAGCCTCTCTCTGGTTAGGGCCATTCTCCCAGGAGTGAGAGTGAAGGAAGGAGATGAGGGGTGGAGGTGTCAGGGGATGGGCACGAGGACTCCACTCCAAAGGGGAGTTGTGGCGTAACTCACTTGACCCGCCACATGGGGAGTGGGGAACCTCAGAAGACAGAACTTACATCCCCACCATCTTGCCTAAGGCTGGCCCTACGCATCATTTCCCAAGAGGAGGTGGTCCCCAGTTCTAAACCAACACATTCCTGCATCTCCCTGCTTTGGACTCTCCACTCCGGCCACAGAAAACTGCCTATGTTTCCCACTTACACAACATTCGCTCTTCTTGCACCGCCAAATCATTTAAATGAAAAATCATTTAAAGTTTCTTAACCTCAGTTTCTTCTTTGACCAAAGGGCCATCGCTGTACTATCTCAGAAAGGCCATGTGTCAGATAAATTACATAGGCTCTCCCAGCATACTGTATGCAAAAGGCTGCATCCGCCTTTAAAATAAACATAGCTCTGGTTCATACTTGATTTGGAGGCTCGAGTCAAACATGAAAAGAGAGTTGTGGAATCTTTAGCCTTGCTCCCATGTATATACGCCCTTAAGACTCTGTGCTTTCTCCTCTTAGCACTCACTACACGGGTAAATATTTACTTAAGGTTCATAATCCCTAATGGACTGTAAAATCCATGCGGTGCCACAGAATTCGTAGTCACCGCTCCATCCCCAGGACCTGGAGTTGGTGGAAGGTGCTCAGTAGTATTTACTGGTTGAATGACCAACCGGCTGACCAGATGGAAACCCAGTACATTTCCATAGGTCTAAATGAGGCTCCTTTACAGATTCAATCAGTGCTTTCTTGGAGAAACACCTCTGAACAGGAATCAGATCATCCAAGTTCTGCTTCTCTGTGACCTTAGGTAAACTGCATTTTCTTCCTTGTCTAGGTTTCCTCGTTTGTAAAACAAAGGAGTTAAACTGGGTGATCTGTGACACCTCTTTCAGTTCTGCATTGAAAGCCATAGACATTTGATCATTGGCTGGTTTATGCAATGTCCTGGTGATCCTTTCAGAACTACTCATTTCTCCTTAATTAATCTGAAGCAATTCTATATGACAGAAGTGCTGGTCTGCAGATTAACCTCGAAACAATAAAGGGCAGAGAAACAATAAAGAAAGGATGATCTAGATGCTCACATAGAAAACACGAACAGAGCTAGCAAAGACTGTGGTTCTTTGTTGGCAGAAAGAAGTTGAAATGAAGGTGATTTCCCATGTTCCCCAAAAAGGAGATGAGGGAATGTGGAAATCCACTGAAGGTGTCCCAAGGGACCCATCTCCCTGAAGTGGGTTCTCACTGTTCTTTTAGATGCAAATGGAGATAATATGATTTGGCCTGTGGAACCAGGTGCCCCCCTTGTTTGGTTCTCAGAAAGTTCCCACCAAGCTGTAGAGGTGACTTAAGCCAGGAATCCACACTCTCCACCACCACTTTCCTGAATTAAGAACCCCACACATACTGTCATACTCACACTCACACTCATGTGGCCTGTAGACTGGCCACACATATTTGGGGGGATTCAAAGGGAAAATAGATTATACACTTTTTCACTGGTTTGTATTCAAAACCCAGAGCTTGTTTCCCAGGCCAGGGCAGGGTCCTGTCTAGAACGAAATGAGGATGGGAGCTCAGGCCCCATTAAGAAGGGACTGTCTTCTTCATCTCAGCCTTGTCAGTCACTGAGGAAATTAAGGGAGGTACACAGTCAGCAAGAGACAAATAGAAGTATCTCAGCCCATTTCATGCTTTGCTAAACCTCAGGGCAGACCTGAAAGTGTGGACAGCTTTCAAATCTTCATGAGAATGTTTTCTAACTAGTAAAAGATGGGGTCGTCGGATGGTAAAGCTAAATGCAGAAAGCAAAGGTTTTTAAGAGAAAAACAAACAAAACAGAAATGAGGACAAAATTGCGTCAGAATGAGCAGAAATGGGAAAAGAGCACATTTTCTTTTAAGCTTTCACTCTCTTATTAAGTTCCAGCTCCTCCTCTACCTGCCTTTTCACATGGTCCCTCCCAGTGTTTCAGAGCTACCCAGGCTCCTTTTCCACTCAATCTGCCCCCGCCATCCTGGGCTGACCCTTGTACTCTCTAGTTAATGTCTTTTTTCAACTTCTTGCAAGGAGACTTGGACCCTGCCTCAAGAGACAAACAACCATCAATGGATCCGCTCAGTCCTCAAGCTGCCCATGAACCTGTCACACTTCATGCCCTTCTGTGCACGAACCAAACCCTTCATCAGCACTCCATATATATATATATATTACAAATTATTTTAAAGTTTTCCAAATTTCATGAGCCCTTTGGACATGCATCTTTGCATACCTGGCTCATTTTTGTCTGGGGTTAAATCCCGACCTTCCTAAATTCCAGGGTCAAGGCTGTGTGTGTTTTAAATTTTGAAGCATATTTTTCCCAGCCCTCCAAACCAATTTACACCCTCACCCCCAGGGCATGAAAAAAACCTCTTACCCTGAAATTTTAGGTGGAATACAGTTAAGAAGGAAATCTAGAACAGGATAGAATTTGAACCTTTGTCCAGCTGACACTTTTTGACTCTCCTTGACAAAAACAAAACAAAACAAAAACAAACATATTATACGGAGTTTTTAACTCTACTGAAACCTTTGAATATTAAAAATAAGGCAATAATTAAAGCTGTTATTATTTGGGGATAGAAATCTCTTTACCCCTGAGAACAGACACAGAAACAGTCAAGCAAAAGATTATTTCTTTTTGTCCTCTTGGGGTTTCCTAAAGCATCCTCACATTTAATCAGCAGCAGCATCTTACCCATTTCTTCGAGCACGTGCTGGGTAATCAGTTGTCCTCATACCCGATCCATAGCTGCCATGGGACGTGTCCAGAGGAAAAGTACATTAGCATTATTATTTATTTCCACAGTTCTCTAAACTGAACAGTAAATCCTCATAATGTTAAATGCAAGAGACAGAACAAAATGTGCTTCGAAGTTTGAGTTCATGTTAATCACAGGTGGTATTAAAAACCACATGGCACTCAGCTGACCAGAGAAAGCTGCTTTGAACAACGAGAATGATAATGTCCAATGGTATTTGCATTTTCAACATAATTTTTAGTCAACTTGTTGATGATGATGATTAAACAAACATTCTGTAGCTCATAAGAAAATGCACACAGACAAAATAATTATTGTGAAGAGACATGCAGATTACCTAGGCTGAAGACTGTCATTCAACAGGAGCTGAATGCCCACGTTGGCCATACTGCCTGGTCTTAGGTTTTAGTTAGAGGATGAAGAACTGCAGGGAGGAAAGGCAAATTCTTCGTACTTGGGCTTTGCTATCAAGTACTACCTTTGGGACTTTGTAAAATGTCTGTAGGGCAAATTGAATCAGTTCAGCACTTCACGGAGAGTTTAGCCTCCAAATTTGGAGGCAGTGACAATTTTAGCCTAAAAGCAACCATCTTCACTCATTTTTTTAGCTTAAAAGTGATCTTTTCACCACCATGTCAGATTCCCTATAACAGGGTATGTTCCAGGCTTACCTTTATCTCTCCTAGAAAACCTAGGAGCACCACTAATGATTGTTGAATGAATGAACGAGGGCTTGTTGTGTTGGTTTATCAGTGCCATGTTTTGCATCTTTAACTCTTTCGGTTTTCCTTTTAAAGTGTCTAGGTGGGAATTTTTCCCCCTAGGATGCAACCAAGTGAGTAGATTTTTGCTGTTACTCTTTGGACATAGAAGGCCTGGCTCATGAAGCCTATGGTTCCATTCAAAGGTCATGACGATTCTTGGTGTAGTAGCCTTAAAATGGTTGCTGAGTTTCTGGAAGAGTCTGTTTGCTGATCCAGCAATGCACAAAGAAATGAGAAATATCATCCTAAGGCTGATATAATACCTGCCATTAAATATTGGAAAAGGTGTCTCGATGAAGAGGAAATACATTTGTGGAGACTGAAAAGGCAAAACAACAGCCATGGATTGGAGTGACGGGAGGACAACTTTCAGCTCAATGTGAGTGTTATGGACTGTGCGTTAGACAGGGCTCTCCAGAGAAACAGAACCATTAGGAGACAGATAGGTACATATATAAATAAGGGATTTTTGATAGGAATTGGCTCGTGTGGCTATGGATGCTGAGATGTCTCACTTTCGGCCATCAGCTTGCTAGAGAACCAGGAAAGCCAATAACAGAATTCAATCCAAGTCCAAAGGCTTGAGAACCAGGGGTTGATGGTGTAAGTCCTGGAGTCTGAAGACCCAAGAACCAGGCATTCTGATGTCAGAAGGCAGGAGAATATGAACGTTCCAGCTTGAAAAGAAAGAGGGAGTTCACCCCTTCCTCTGCCTTTCTGTTCTATTTGGGTCCCTCAAGGAATTGGAGGATGCCCACCCGCATTGGGGAGGGCATATCTTTTGTGTTCAATCTATCAATTCAAATGTTAATCTCTTCCAGAAACACCCTCAAAGTCACACACAGAAATAATGTTTTACCAGCTGTATGGACATCCCTTAGCCCAGCCAAGTTGACACATAAAACTAACCATCAGAGACCACGTGTCTGTGTCCCCCCAAAAGTCATATGTTGAAACCCTAATCCCCAATGTCATGGTATTTGGAGATGGAACTTTTGGGAGGTGATTGTCATAAGGGTGGAGATTTCATGATGGGATCGGTACCCTTATAAGAAGAGACGGATGAGAGCTTGCTTCTTGCTCTGCCATCCGCCACACAAGGATACAACATGAAGACCATCATCTGTAAACCAGGAAGAGAACCTTCACCAAGAACCCAGCCATGATGACACTCTGGTCTCAAACTTCTAGCCCCCAGAACTGTGAGAAATAAATATTTGCTGTTTAAGCCAGCTATTTACGGTATTTGTTACGGCAGGCTGAGCTAAGATAATGAGTAAGGTTTTCCTGACAACTAGAGCTGGAACAGCTAACTCTCCATCAAAGAAAGTAATCAATAAAGTTAAGGCAATGCTGTTGCTTTAACAAATAGCCCCCAAAATTTCCATGGCTTAGCACAAAGGGAGTTTCTTTCTTGCCCACATAATGGCTTGATGCCAGTGTTCCTGGTCAGCTAGTTCTTTCTTCCACATTGTGACTCAGGATCCCAGGCTCTTGAATCTCGTTGCACTGACCCCCTAGAGAGCTCTGGAGTCCTCTGCTTCCCTCCAATGGAGAGGAAGTAAAAAGTGGAGAAAATGCAAGTGCTTTTTAAAGAACCAGGCCCGTATTAGTTCTGTGCACATCCGCCAGCAAAAGCCAATGACATGACTGTGTGTGGATGCAAGAGAGGCTAGGACATGTGTGACACATCATCCATCCCAACTGGGAGGGCTCCTGCCAGGGGCAGCTCCATAAGGAAGAGGACATCCCTGCATCTCCACCTCCTCAGTGATGCCACGGACGTCATTTCCACATCGAGGAGGAAGCTGGGCTCCATGGACTCTGTGTTCCAACTCTGAGATTTAATTTCACTAATTCAAGAGAGTAACGTTTAGTACCAAATGAAAACACTGTTCTTCTCTACCCATAGAACACTTCGGACACCAAATGTGTGGGTTTTTTTTCCCACATCAACCAATTCTCCAACTGTCCAGGCACCAGCTCTGTGTCCTACCATTCAATTATGACACTAGTTACCCAGTGTTAATGCAGACTCACAGGTGAAGGGCTCAGTCCCACAGGAATCCTCAACCCCACTTCAGACGCCAATTGTAAGTCCTGGTCTCTTGTACTTAAGATTGAATAAATGCGGAGTTCCCATGACCCCCTCCTCCCGTTCATTAATTTGCTAGAAGGGCTCACAGAACTCATGGAAACACTTTGTCTCCTGGTTTATTATAAAGGATACAACTCAGGAAGAGCCAAATGGGAGAGGTGCAGAGGGCAGGTAGACGGGAAGAGTGTGGGGCTAACATGCTCTCCAGGTACCGTCCTCCCAGCTCCTCCGTGTGTTCACCAACTTGGAAGCTCTCTGAACCTCATAGTTTATGGATTTTTGTGGAGGCTTCATCTCCTAGGTATGATTGATTATGAACACAATCTCCAGCCCCTCTCCCCTCCCTGGAGGATGGGGTGGGGAGGTCTGAAAATTCCAAGCTTCTAATCATGTCTTGGTCTTTCTGGTGACCAGCCCTCATCCTAATGTTAATCAGGAGCCCGCCCAGAGTTGTCTCATTAGAACAAAAACACTTCTGTTACTGAGGAAATTACAAGGGATTTAGGAGCTCTCTGTCAGGAGCTGGGGGCAGATACCAGATACATATTTCTCATTATGTCACAAGTGCTTACTCTATTCATAATTGATCATGCCAAGGAATGAAAAACCAACTAAATGCACATGGGCACTACCACCTGGAAGCTTCCATTTTAGAAAGGAAAGCAAGACAAATACACACAATGATATTACACAGCACAATGTTATTGGAGAGGTTTAAAATACTATGTGAATTCAGGGAAGAATGAGGTCATCTGAAAAGTTTGCCCTGGAGTAAATGGTTTCAGGATGGGCCTTGAAAGAAGGGTTGGATTTTAACATGTAGAGAAGTGAGGAAGGTCTTCAGGGCAAAATAACCAGCATGCATAAGGTACAAAAAGATTATTGAAATCCCAGTTGCTATTACTTTGTTTTTTATGAGCCCATATTAATATATTTTCTTGGTAGAAATGAATAAATGCCTTAATCATTAGTAACATAGAAAAAAACCTCAATAAATGGTAGCTACTAGTAGCTGTAGGTGTAGAAGTATTTAAAATATGGGATATTGTGGATTTGTCTGTTTATTTCACACTGTAATCATACTTGGGGGCCCTCAAGCTCTCTTAAATCCCCTTGATATACAGGGAATCTACATTCATAGATCCCCCACTAACTTATAGTTTAGATCTGTTAACAGTGAAAAGCAAAAAGTGAATTTTCTCTGAAATAATATAAACAGAGTCACTGCCTTACCTGAATTAGTGGGACGATCACCCAGATTCTTGGGCTAGTTTTGTACTGGAGACTAAACACCAGTGTCCCAGCCTTCATATACCTTGCTCATTCCCTTGAAAAATGGAAATTATACCCAGTGCCATCCATGACAGAATGAGGTAATGTCTGTAAAGTACGCTGCATTCCTTCCAGAGCCGGCCCTTCCTCATGATCCCAGATAATTACAAACAAATACTTCAATCCTGTCTGAATTCATTGGATAGGTTATATCTGAAAGGAAGCTCCTTAGAGATATTCTAATTTAATTCACCTGGTGTCAGCCCAAGATTTTTTTTCATACTGTCCTTTATAAATAGATTCACCCTATAAAGTAATGGAAACTCTTGAATTCTTGGTATATACTTAGATTTTTTGGTCTCTTCCATAGCAGCTCAGGGACTTTAAATCATTAGCTGGTCCTGACAATGAAGGATGAACAACAAATTTCAAAGCCTCAAAAAATCTACCCTAGTAGATGCTGCTAAGAGCTAGAATTAAATGTTCATTTTCAGGCAAAATCAGGAATCTTCAGTGTCACCCAAAGCATTAACAAACAATCTATCAGGCAGCATTGAAACACATTATTTGCTAATGAATTTTAATTTGATGGGTATTTTGGAATGACTCGGACCTCAGCATTTCTAGAACCTACATATTTCAGTGAATGTCATTCCTCCGATTTTTAGGAAAAAAATATGGAACAAGGGTCTCACTTTCTGTTACAATCCATGGTTATTTGAAATATGGGATGAACTAAAAAGATACGAGGACTAACAAGTGAGGGAGGAAAGCATCAGGAAGGAGAAATAGATTCTATTTCATAATTAAGTTAAAAGGAAAACAAGTGAGTAAGTAGGTGGACCCAAGATCAGCATTAGGAGATTGAGGTCCTATGAAGAACCGTGAACAGAGCAAGTGTCATCACAGTAGTTACTTCATAGTTCTGTTTGCAAAAACGAAACCCTCTGTGGATCCCAGCTTCCATTACTATTACCAAGATCCAGGGAAAGTGCTGACTCTTATTTTTCTTTCAACCCATAAAATACATATTTGTGATGTAAGAGAAGTGAAGAGGGGAGGGCATATCGGAAAAATAAATTAATAACATATATGTATATAGGCACACAACATACATATCTGTATGTGTATTTAAAAGGAAAAAATGGGGTTACAGGAAGTCTGTGAAGCCTAATTTAGCCACATGTTTGCAAAATTATTGCATGACCAATGTCAGATCTCTTCCAATCCAGACTGACACCAGGTTGCAGAATTGGAACTCATCCCACTACCTAAATTCCCTTTGGATTTCCAACTATGCAGAATGAGCTTTCATTCCCAATTCCCAAACTGCGCATTGACGCTTCCCAGCTGTTTACTCTAAACCTGGTCTGATCCCGTTACATGGTACACGAGTGTCATTCATCTCCCGATGACCACGTGAAAATAGAGGCTGGTCCATAAGTGGGTCTTCTCTAGCTAATCAAGTTCAGGGCGATGTTGAGAAGATTTCCTCTAAAGCAAGAGACGGAAGGGGAGAGTGCAGCCATCTGTCTATTGATTTGCCATATGGAAGGGCTTCCATAGAATAAGATAGCGGACATCCTTCTCCCTCGCTGGACTGTCAGCAACTTTGCGGAGGCCACAAGTCCTGCTCATCACGGGTCTCCCGTGCTTGGCGTTTGCTCCCCATGTGTTTTTTTTGTTGCATAATTGAAGAAATGTTATTTTTAGAGTAGGCTATCAGTAGTCTGGTTGGAAGGTAATTAGAGTCTGAAATAAGATAATGGCAGAGATTATAGTCAGGGATAGAGCTGACAGATGTTTAGGATGTAGAACTGTCAATATTTCGTAGAAAGATATATGGAGTGATGACTAATAAAGGGTCCAAGTTTTCTAGGTTTTTGACTTGTGTAAGCCTGTGGATAATAATACATGAATGAATGAATGAATGAATCCTCCCAGTAAAGCTCAGTTCTGTAGTGGGGTGGGGTAGTGGTAAGGGTTGCTATTGGCCTAGAAGTTAGAATATCTACATCCTAGACCTCTCTCTGACATAAATAATATATTTTATATTTGTGGGCAAGTCATTTATGATCTATGGGCTCAGTTTCTTTATCTGGAAAATGCAGGGATCGGTTGAGTTGATATTCCTTTGAGCGCCATCATTCTGTCTCTTTCTCTCCCTTCCTTGGGAGTGATTTCAGTTCTCTGTTAACTTCAGTACAATGGAAATAACTCTTCTCTAAGGGTACAGGGCTGTCTTTCAAGATTCAAGCATTCTCAAACCTCATTTGGGTGTCCCACAAATGCAGAAGATGACTTCCACTCTTGCAACAAGGTACTTTGAGGAACCTGCCTCTGCTGGCAAAGCTGAATTACATCCCCTCATCCAGCAATGCAAATCTCAACCTCGGGTTTACAAAGGAACGGAGTCTACAAGTATGAATGACAGTAATACCAACACCGTGTGTAGATTCGTGGATGCATCTGCTCTTCCTGAAGGGATCTGACTCCCTTCAGGGGGTGACGTCCACCAGCAAGCCAGCCTGACTCTTTCTTAGGAGGTGTACACCAGTGGCATCTTGCAGGGGGAAAGTCTACAGTTTTCAGAGTATGTTCCCACAGTAACCTCTCCTCCTGAGATCTACCAGTGGAGCATGTGTTTCCAAAGTTGGTCATTCTCTTTTCTAGCCTATGAAGGTTGAGTTGGAACCTGCATGGTGAAGCGCTTGTTCAGAACCTCATTTCTCTTTCAAGACAAATCAGCCCACTTAAGTGTCTTATTCTCTACACATGTCAAACCGAGAGTGGGAAGGCGCCCCAGATGGAGAGAAATGGGGCCACACATGGGGACACCAAACAACAGGTAGGACATTCTAGTGGATGCTGGCAGGGTTGCAAGTCACAGCCTGTCTTGTGAGCAAGATGGTAGTTTCTAGGAGGAGAAAGGTCTGATTTGCAAGGAAGGAGAAGAAAAGAATCTCTTAAATTCAGAAATTGAAAACAATAAAAGAGATGTTAGTCTACCCACGTTCTTGTAGAAATGCAGTTTGGCGAAGTGGCTAAGATCAAGGGCTCTGAAATTCATAGCAAGGCTCCACTACTATTCAGCTGTGTGACCCTGGGTGAGGGATTTAACATCTCCCTCTGTGTTTTCTCATCTGTAAAGCAGGGGAGATAACAGTACCAGTCTTGTAGGGAATCAAATGAAGATAAAGATGGTCAAAATGCTTACCACAATTACTGACACCCATAAATCCTCAGTCAATGTAAGGGATCCTACTTTATATATCAGTCTAGAGATATAGGCAAGTACAGAACTAGCTTTAACCTAAAATCCCTTTTTCACAGGAAACTGTATACACTTTTCTTAGTTATTGACTGTGGCTTCTATATTTTCAAAACCCAACATCAGGATAGGTGGTTTCTAAAGTCCAGAGTACTTTGGGGACAATGGAATAGAGTATTTTAAATCAACATGACTAAAAAAAATAAATCAGAACATACCATGCCAAACTGTTTATTCTTGTTGAACTCTCCCTGTAAAGAACAATGAACACTAAGGATTTAACAGTAAATGAGCTATTCACAATCACATGAAAATATATAGACCAAGACACTGTCTTGCATTGAGCACCATCAATGCCTTAACTGTAACCAGGGGGGTCAACCTCTTCTGAACAGACAGGTTTGCATTTTAGTTGTGTTACCTGCTCAATACAAGGCAAGGATCCCAGGGGTGTAACTTGAGCCAGAGATTTATTTTGAAGAAAACAATAACAAAAATAGCTACTGTGATGGCTCCAGAATGGGTGGCTCCCCCCACCCAATCCCCAGAATTCTAGGCCATGGCTAGTGTTTGGAGAGCAGCATCTTACTGCACCTTGAAGAGAGAAAGAAATGCCCACTCACTCTGATGATGACCGGCCCTGATTCTCATACACTCTAAGTATATTGGGAACAGTCTGTCGAGAGGAAAAAAACATCCATACCGTACAAATTTATCGACAAAGTTTTCATTGAGGTTCAATATTATTTTAAAAATATCTGAAGTTTAAAAAAATATATGTTTGGGGGACTTCTTCCCTGGTGGTCCAGCGGTTAAGACTCCACACTTCCAATGCTAGGGACACAGGTTCAATCCCCAGTCAGGGAACTACTATTCCACATGCCTCATGGCACAGTGGAAAAAAAAAAAAAAAGTATGTAAACATATATATATGTATGTAAATATATATGTTTGGGAGGATTTCTTTTCATTGATGTGTGCAGAGGCTGAGCGCCCTGCTCACATATGGGGAAAAAGGCGGAAAAGTACACTTTGCAGATTTCTGAACACAGTAATAGAGTGTCAAGTCCTAAATAAATATTGAAACTAATTTCCACTCAGGGAAATCTACCTGCCATAAGTAACCAGGATGGAGAAGGAAATGAAGGGCCTCATTTCTCAATCTCAGCACAATGCATACAAGTCCTCCGGCTTGCCAGATGAATCTCTGCGTGGACCGTGTTGCTTGGTTGTTAGCATAGAGATGACAGAACGAGTTATTTCTGAAGACTATGGATAGTTCCTGTAGCCTAAATCAAGTGGAATCAAATCTGAATAAAAAGCTTGGTTAGTAAGTAAGAGCAAGGACTAGCCACTGAAGGCTTCTTAGGGGAGGACCAGGTGGTAGACGGGAAGCAGACAACGTTAATATCATGCTTAATCCTATAAATTGAGTTCCAGTCATGAGTTGTGGAATTTGATTCAAAACTAAAGTAGGTCACAGAATTGTTTCTAGAACACAGGAGTTTCAGAGTTCTAGAACTCTAGGCTTCAGTTTCCTCTTTTGGAAAGCGAGAATGCTTATTTGCACCCACCTCAGAGGATTTTGGGGGGATTAAATGACCTGATTCATTAAATGACCTGATCTGTAAAGTGTAAAGCACTCAGAGCAGTGCCTGACACACACTAAGCACCTCTATGGTGTTAGCTGTTGTTTGGTCACCATGGTTGTTGCTGACACCTTCTTATTCTCCACCCCTCCAGACCTTGTGTATGCAGAGAGCTTGTGAGGGCAGCAGACAGAGGTCCCTAGACTGTAGGCCTTCATCAAGCATAAAATTTTAAATCTGGAATATTATTGTAGGATTGACTAGTCTATGCTTTGGTCAAGTAAATACATTAAAAACAAAGTAGAGAACAAACTTATGGATATCTAGGGGGGAAGGGGAGTGGGATGAATTGGGAGGTTGGGATTGACATATATACACTACTATGTATAAAATAGATAGCTAATGAGAACCTACTGTACAGGGAACTCAGTGCTCTGTGGTGACCTAAATGGGAAGGAAATCTAAAAAAGAGGGGATATATGTATACGTACAACAGATTCACTTTGCTGTACAGCAGAAACCAACACAACATTATAAAGCAACTGTACTCAAATAAAATTTTTTTAAATAAAATAAAATAAAAAACGAAACCCCATCATTGAATAGGACAGAAGAGCGTAATCTGGGAATAAAGAGCAATTCCTTAAATTGAATGAATTTAGCCTGATGAAAAACTCGTATTTTTCTCTTCTCATTTTGCTACTGACCAGTGAAAATTTGTCGTGAGCTGCCAGAGGCTCACGGCCCCAGACTTAGGACCGACTATGCTATAGGCTAGAATCTCACATAAACAGGCTCTGAGATGATGCAAAAACGTAGATCCTAAAACATGCACAGATGAAGCCCAATTTTGCCTGTTTGTATTTTTTCCTGAAAATCATTTTATATCATGAAGGAAATTATATTCTAGGTGATCCAAGGGTCATTAACCTCAGAATTTTTTACTATTTGATATAATTGAGAAAATAGACCCAAAGTAATTCAGAAAGGTGAGAAAAGTTAAGAACAAAGAGTTAACCAGTAGCACATAATCTGAACAACCTCCCGTTTTCCTTTTTCCCTCAACTGCCTATTTGGATTGTTTTGCTGTTGTTTTTCGTAAGAGAGTACAGTTCTATAGGGCTTCAGAGGGACATTCTTGGACCATTTTCATCAATGCAGCTGTCAGTCCTTCCGCCCTATTTAAGGCATGTGTAGCCAGTGAGTTAACTACCAGCAAACCAAGCCATTATGACTAAGGCGAAGAAAAATATGCACGGGGCAAAAAAACCAAAGAGAATGGAAGGAAATAGACCAAAATGGGGGGCGGGGGGTGGTTAGGAGTGATTTTTCTTTCTCCTCTCTTTTTTTTTAAACTTCAAAACACATCGATTTAGCTGGACACTGATCACTTAGCTATTCCAAAACGGCTTTGGAATGCTCCTTGCTTTACGCCTCAGATCTCTCCTGAGGAAATCACTGCTTTCCACAATTATCTGTAACCCCTGTATTGTCAGAAACATTGTCATTTCTGAAAATGAGCCTATGGTTACCTTGGTTGAGTCTGAAACATTTCTGGATTGGACCCTTATCAACGTTGTCACCAGTATACCTTGTCTCCTTCAAGGAAATTGTCAGGCTGAAAGGGTGGGGTTGGTCACCAGGGAGCCCTAGAGTGAAGTGTTGGAGGACCTGGCCAAGAAAATGCTAACCTCTCATCACCTACTTCGTTGCAAGAAGTCAGCCACATTGAAAATTTCTGATGACTCACGCTTCACCTCCATCCAGACTTAGAGGAACGATTTCACGAAAGGCCGGAATGAATTCTGAGTGCTGCTCTGGGTTTTGTTTATGGAAACCAAGGGTCTTTTTCCAACAGTTGATGTACCTTTGTAACTGAGCAAGAACTACATGTGTCCATCAAGTTCCCATGTGCAAAGAGGGCCTCTATGCCTTGCCAATAGGCACCTAAAGAAAAGGTTCCACTAGAAACAACTCTTCCAGAACGATCTGACATCTGTTGTTTGGCAACTTCTCCTGAGAATACCATCAAAATGAAACAAACAAATCAAGAGTTACTTTACTCTGGTCACTGAAACTCCTTAGGCAGAAGTACTTGACACGTGTACACCCACTTGAAAACCCTTCATGTTTTGCGCAATTAAAGTTTCCACTTCTTAAGTGGGTTAAGGTGTCCCCAGCTAAGCCATTTCCTCTGACAATATTTTTATGGTTTCACATAACCTTCCACTGTCACAGGTGTGTTGCCAGCATTTCAGCACAGGCATTATTAAGAATACAACACAGAAAAAGAATTACCAATTTCCCTTCCCACTCCAAGCGCCGGGACCTTGAGAAAAGAACTCATTAGCAAGAAGAGAGGAAAATCCAATTTCCAACTTGCTGTCTCTCTGCTGCAAGTGTTGATAGCATTTCAGTCATTAGTCACTTTCATAAATGCTGAAATCATTATGGTAACAGAATGGCCAAGGGGCACCCTGATCCCGGGTTCATTCTGAGTCATACAGGGGTGTGACTACTCGCCTTTCAAAATAATTACTGGAGCGGCCACCTCGGCCGTGAGAGAAGATGGTGTCTAATAATCCTGGTCTTTAACCTAAGCCAGGGCAGACTCTGGTTTTATTGTTATTTTTTTCTTTTAGAATGAAGCAATATGGTTTTTCCCTCTCTCTGTAACATAAAATCCCCACTGGCCTTTAGAAGAGTTATTTGTTCACCAAGAGAAAGAATAAAGTGGGGGCAAAGAACTTTTGTTTTTTATTTGTGGTTGGCAGTAGTGTCTTTTGAGCAGATTTGGCAAGCATAGGAGCATAAGCTTGTAAGATCCATACAGTGTAGTGGCGAAGACGGGGGTTTTATAGAATCGGTCTGCCCCAGGTTTGACGGAAGTCTCTATCTCGTAATAGCTGCATCTTCCAGGACGAGTGATTTAACTATTCTGTACCTTCCTCTTCCGAACTGTAAAATTAGTATGCAGTAGACCCTGATTCATAAAGTTACGCGTAGCACCTGATGCGTGACACTCAATAAATGGTAGCTTTTATTACAGTTATATTTATCATAGCTTCCATTTTTCATGGCGTGACAGCTGCTTCCTGTAGGAATCCATTGCTTCTGTGATCTCTGTGGTGGGTCTCCCCAGCCAACACCTTTAGGGGACAGCAAAGTGCAGTGCCTGGTGATGCTCCCTAATGGGAAGTCTAGAAGGTTCTTTGAGAAGTACTTCTCTGGGAAGTCTTCTTGGTGGTGGGGTGGGGGTGGGGTGTTGATTGATTTTGAGACATCCAGAGAAACAAACCTTTGTGATACGACAAATATCCAATCCTTGAGAAAATAAGTGGCATTTCAACAAGAAGTGTAACATTAACAATAAAAACAATTAGAACTACTGTAACTGAAGACCTTCTCTATAAGGGGGGCTTCTCCACCACAGATACTGTACCTAAACCATCACTAAGCCCACAACATTCTTTTTTTTTTTTTGCGGTACACGGGCCTCTCACTGTTGTGGCCTCTCCCATTGCGGAGCACAGGCTCCGGATGTGCAGGCTCAGAGGCCACGGCTCACGGGCCCAGCCGCTCCGCGGCATGTGGGATCTTCCCAGACCGGGGCACGAACCCGTGTCCCCTGCATCGGCAGACAGACTCTCAACCACTGTGCCACCAGGGAAGCCCATGCACAACATTCTTGAGGGTTGATATGCTAGTCCTCATCTTACAAATATGGAAGCTGAGAGTCACAGAGGTCAACGAATTTTCTTTCCTATGGAAGTGATGGATGCCAACAAGATTTGAATGCAGGTCTGTCTGATTTTAAAGCCCCTGTTCTTTCTGTCCTGCCACATTGGTGGGAGGGTTCATCAGTAGTCTGATGTTAAGTCACGCTGCAGTAACAACCAGCCCCCAGCTCCCCGTGGACTGTCATCACATGGGTTTATTTCTCACTCAGGTGACATGTCAGGTGTGGGTTGGCTTTGACTCACTCTTCTGTACGTCTTCTTGACTCCAGGACTCGGTTGGAAGAGTAGCTACTGTCTGAGACATGCTGCTGCCATGGCAAAGAGCAAACACCATCAGGGGAACCCTGTGATAGCTCTGAGAGCCTCTGCTCTATCACCCTCACGGTTCAATAGCCAGAACAAGTCATGTGGCCGACACTGATGTCAGTGGATGAGAGAAATGTCAGGAAGGCCATGTAGGGATGGGCCTGGTAGAGAGGGATGGTGAGCATTTCAGACAAATAGGAGAGGGTACCACAGAGGGTCTTCTGGGAAGAAAGATCTGTGTACACGACTCCAGGGTGACACAGAGTTTTCAGGAACATTGAGTAGTCCAGTCTGTCAGGCTTAACGTGTACATATTGGAGTTAGATAAGGTTTGAAACTTTAGGTTGACTTTATGTTGTGAAGAGTTGTGAATGCTCAGGCAAGGAAGAGGTGCTCGATTCAATGGGCCATGAAGAACAGTCAAGTAGGGGTTCAAGACCAAACGTGAGGTCAGGTACCAACAGCACAGCCAGGGCACCCACTTCGACGTACTTCAAGGAACAACGTTTCATTCAAGGAAAGACAAATGTAGGTATTTTTCACAATAGCAATAAAAACAGATGTTTTAACCCATTCACAGGATCCCTATTTGACCCTCCCACACATGTGTAGATTGCCGTGGTAGGTTACATTGTTTTCAATTCTGCGCTTCCTCCCTATTATAAAATTATATTTTCCATGTGACTCTGCAGCAGCTCCCATGGTGGAAGGTGTGAACTGCTCTCCTGTTTGATGTTGGCCTTGGCTCTGAGACTTGCTTTGACTGATGGAATGTGGGCTTAAGTAACTGTGCCATTTCCAAGTAGAGGCCATCGGGAGCCGTGGGTATCCCTACCACTTTCTTACAGTCCTGTTGTCCATCCAGAGGAAGGCATGCCCTGAATACCTCCTGTCCCGCCATCTATGGCCCCAGTGAGACACGTGGAAAAGATATGAACTCAACATTCAGCCCAGAGCCAAGCCCAGCTGAGATTCACCAAACCATAGCCAATCCACAGACCCTCGAGAAAGAACAATATTTGTTTGGGGTTGTTTGTTACGTAGCATTATTGCACCAATAGCTATCTAATAAAGGTCCATTTTACAGATGGAGAAAAGCAAACAGAGAACTGTGTGCCCAAGTAATAGAGCCCGACATCCAAACCCAGGTCTTCTTTCCTCAAGGCTATGCTCTCCTACAGACCATCATATTCTCCATTAGGTGGATGGGAAGAGACTGAAGATGCAAGGTACTTTATTCGTAGAGAATGAGGGGCCCAAAGACACAAGGGAAGAAAAAATGAAGCAGGCCTGGGGAAGAAGGGGGGCCAATCTGGATCTTGATCAACGAAAGCCACAAACATAGCTGTGGAAGCCATAATGATTAATAATGGCTATGCAGGAGGGAAGCTGTTTCCAATATCTTGGCGCCCTCGATTATCTGTTCACTGAATCATCTAAGTCGCGTCTTCTCTTTAATCTCTGTTGTTTCACTTCCTTAGGAAAACCTGTGCTTGGTCAAGTCACATGTATCCTTTCTTCATTCATTCACTCCTTTAACAAACATTTACTAAGTAACTGTATGTACGAGTCACAACTGTCCTCTTATACAACTTACAGCCTAAGGCAAATAATCAAACTGTTAAATCAACCAAGATATAACTACTAATTAAGCATTTTAAAAGAAAATAACAATGAACAAAGAGAACTTATCACAGAGGAATCTGATCTAGTCTCAGTGGGCTGGAACGTGGCCTTTGAGCTAAGATTGGAAGGCTGCATCAGGACTAACCATGGAAAGAAAGCCGAGGGTAGATGTTCCAGAAAGAGAAACTAGCATGTGCAAAGACCCTGTGGCAGGGGGTTCTATCATTGTCTTCATATGCGGCTACCATGGGTTTGTAATACACTAGCGCTATCCAAAAATTCTCTTTAAGAGCATATGTGTCCTCATCGTCAACACCGTCTCTATCAACGCGTTATACTCATCATATAGAGACTTGAGAATTTTCATTCACTTGTAGTCTCTACCTCCAAGATTCATAAGCAGAGAAACAAATGCATCTAAACACACATAATCTTTCTTTAACTAATAATGAAATGACTAAAACTTGCCAGCATAAGTTTGAAGTTAAGACGTTTACTGTTTTCCCTCAGCTTTGCTGGCCGAGGACAGAGCAACTTTAAGGGTTTTGCGCTGTTAGCTGACCATACTCCAGACAGACCACACAGCCCTCTGAAGTTTCCAAATAAACTGGCAGACCCTTCTCTAAATGGGTTTTTCACATTGACTTCCTTCTTCGGATTTGGAGCAGGAATGGCTTTTCCATGACTTGGGGAGCTGGTTCCAATTAGACTTCCTCAGGGCTACAAATGCTCCCTTCTGTGAAAGGCATCACGCCTAAAACTTCAGTTGGAGGCTGAGGGACTGGAGAAAAATTTTGCTGACTAATAGGTAAAACTCAGATCTGTGTCAGAATAACAGATGGTATTGCCAAAGTCAAAACCTCCTCTCTTTAATCACTCATCTGTGTAAATATACAAAGTCAGCGGCAGAGAGACAAAATTTACAGATGGAGAAACGCAAAGAGAAGGTTCAGTGATGGGTTTGAAGTCCCATCAGAATTACACTGAGAGGGGTAATTCTAGAATTGTAATCTAGGAGTCTGAGCATCTAATTTGCTCCTTAATTACTCAAATTCTCTTTAATTTCTGCATCTCTAATATAAAAGCAGTAACAACAAACCTAATAGTCACATTACAAGAAATAATGATGGGATTCAACAGACACCCCTAGCACAGGGTTGGGTACAGGGTAAGCAGTGCATAAATGTTAAATCTCTTCCATTAGTTATAAAAAAATTTCAACACCAGTGGACGTCTTTCTGAACAGGTGTACTCTGAAGTGATGTTGCCTGCCTCAATGACACCAAATTTGACAAAGAAGTCACGTTGCCAGATTTCAAGAAGGAAACATTTTGGAAGAGTCATGATGAAGATTGCGGGGAAACACAGCATTGTAAATCAACTACACTTCAATAAAATACATTTTTAAAAAAGATTGCATAAAGGAGAAATAAAGTAGAAATGCTGATGTGAGGGCCATATGCTTTCAGAAACCCTTGCCCAGGTGTTGGTGGGATGAATTGATCCAGGTGGAAATTAAGAACACCTTTGAAACGCATTTGATTTTTATCACCAAGGCCACCAAACCTAATTAAAGGGGGAACATGTACAAATGGGTGATGTTGGGATGAGGGTGTGAACAGTCAAACCTTAGGAAAGGAATTTCCTCTTCTCAATATTTATAAATGGACAGAGTATCGGAGCTGGAACTTACAGAAAGTGAGGTCAATGGGTAGACTCCAGAAGTTGCGTGATTTCCTGGAGTCTTATGTAAAATATCATATGCACGTTCATATGTGTGTTTTCTAGGGACATGACCCATATATTTCATCAGATTCTCAAAGGAACAGAAGACACCCCAAAAGTTCAGAGTCACTGACTCAGACTAGTCTTATCTTTAGCCCTGGCCCTTTCTAATCAATAAGCACATGGCTCACTCCCTAGTTTCTGATACTGTCTGGAGCCTGCCAGAACTTTTGGGGTCCCACCGTTTGTTCTTCTGGTCTCCCCAGAATGCTTCCATCCTGGGGAATTAAAGACAGTGGGAAGAAGAAATAAAAATCAAGAAATGTCAACCTGGTGGTCTTTTAATATGAAAAGCTAACCCATATATATGGTAAGTTTACATATAGATTTCATAGCCCTCCTCTGTGATACCATAAACGCCGACCCTTGGAGGAAATGTTGTTATAAGAAATTCATCATCAGAAGTTGTCACCAGGACTAACATGAAATCTCAAAAGAGCTCACAGGTGGAGTTCAGTGGTGACCCTGCCAGCACTTGCCCTAAGAGATGGAGCAAATCCATCCTTCCCTCTTCCTGCCATGTCCTCACCTGGATAATTGAGTGATGGGCCAAGTGGTCTCCGTGTCCCCTCCATTGGCCACCATGAGTTACAGAGGCTCTAGTCTGCTCTATGCCAGGCAATGAATACACATAATCGTATTTCCCCCAATCCTCTCAAAATCTGCAGGACAGCTCTGCTCTTCACCCATCAGCTCTGACTTGTATGAGGTACCACGTCTTAATGGCCAAACTTGGACTAGGACTTGGGTCTTCTGAATCCGCCATAAATATTCTTTCCTCTATACCCATGGTCTCTAAACTTTGAACAAAAAAATGGTTTTGAGCACATACTCTCAACGTATGTATATATTTTCCTTGTAAATTATAAAGATATGCACATATACAAGTTACTTATAAAATATATGTGTATACATGTAGTACTATCCTCATATATATCATACGTATATTACATGTATATTGTCCCATGTAAATACATGTATTGACATGTAAATATCCCATGTATATTACAAAATAGATACAGGTACAAATTTGAAAAGGATGAACTAAAATTTAATAATGGATTATTTGTTGAAGGTACAAAAGTGTGTTCTTTATAAGCAATTATTATTAATATTCTAGGGACCATAATGTAATTGAACGTCATTATTTTTGAAAATTTTGATTTAACATTTGTGATTGAACAACCTACAGTTTACTGTAATTCAATTTACAAAATTTACAATTTACTAAATTTAGCCTATTCCCCAATGCAGTCTTAATGGCTGTTGTAACCCAGGCGGAGGAAGTCATTTTCTGTGCCCCGAATCTTCTGTTTTCAGTTCCTTCCTTCAAGCACACAAAAATTTGTTGAAATTCAACTAATACATTTCTCTCTTTGAAAATGTTTTCATTTACTAGCTGGAAGGTGCTACATTTTTTTATTTTCAACAAATTGGTTCAAAATGTTCTGAAACTCTTCTGTTTAAACATTGTTTCCAAGTTTTTTAAGTATAAAAATGTGAAAGTCTCTGTAAGTGATTCCTGTAAACCATTTTCCTCAGAAAAGTCACATAATGATAGTAACATTTCCCAAGACCCATTTTCAAAATGCTTTCTCCATAGCACTAGCTTCTTTCCAAAAGCTCTTTTTTTAAAAACATCTTTATTGGAGTATAATTGCTTTACAATGTTGTGTTAGTTTCTGCTGTATAACAAAGTGAATCAGCTATACGTATACATCCCCATATCCTCTCCCTCTTGTGTCTCCCTCCCAACCCCCCATCCCACCCCTGTAGTTGGTCACAAAGCACCGAGCTGATCTCCCCGTGCAATGCATCTGCTTCCCACTAGCTATCTATTTTACATTTGGTAGTATTGAATATATGTCAAGGTTATTCTCTCGCTTCATCCCAGCTTACTCTTCCCCCTCCCCGTGTCCTCAAGTCCATTCTCTACATCTGCATCTTTATTCCTGCCCTGCCTCTAGGTTCATCAGAACCATTTTTTTTTTGTTTTTTTAGATTCCATATATATGTGTTAGCATGTGGTCTTTGTTTTTCTCTTTCTGACTTACTTCACTCTGTAGGACAGACTGTAGGTCCATCTATCTCACTGCAAATAACTCAATTTCCTTTCTTTTTATGGCTGAGTAGTATTCCATTGTATATATGTACCACATCTTCTTTGTCCATTCATCTGTCGATGGACACTTAGGTTGCTTCCACGTCCTGGCTATTGTAAATAGAGCTGCAATTAACATTTTGGTACGTGACTCTTTGTGAATTATGGTTTTCTCAGGGTATATGTCCAGTAGTGGGATTGCTGGGTCGTATGGTAGTTCTATTTGCAGTTTTTTAAGGAACCTTCATAGTGGTTGTATCAATTTACGTTCCCACCAACGAAAAGACAACCCTCAGAATGGGAGAAAATATTTGCAAACGAAGCAACTGACAAAGGATAATCTCCAAAATATACAAGCAGCTCATGCAGCTCAATATCAAAAAAGCAAACAACCCCATCCAAAAATGGGCGGAAGACCTAAACAGACATTTCTCCAAAGAAGTTATACAGATGGCCAACAAACACATGAAAGGATGCTCAATGTCACTAATCATTAGACAAAAGCCCTTATTTTTTTTCTAATGTTAAGTTGCACTGGCCACAGAAGGATGGATTAAGTGCATCTATTATTGGTAGGTAGCACACTCTGACAGCCACTTTTCATCGTAGGAAAGGCTCACAGCTCGAAGCTCTTGTCTTTTTGCAAAAGAAAAATAATGTGCAGTTAATCTTTCCGTTCCCAACTGTTTCAACTTTGCCACAAAATAAACAGCAGACCTCTGGGTGGTAGAAAAGATATCCACAGTCGCTCCTTATCTTTACAAAGTATGTTAAATATTCTACTACTTTTTAAAAACTTTTTATTTTATACTGGGGTAGAGCCGATGACCAATGTTGTGATAGTTTCAGGTGCATAGCAAAGCGACTCAGCCATACATAAACATGTATCCCTTTTGTCCCAAACTCCCCTCCCATCCAGGCTGCCACATAACACTGAGCAAAGTTCCCTGTGCTATACAGTAGGTCCTTGTTGGTTATCCATCTTAAAAATAGCAGTGTGTACATATTTAAAATGTGTAAATGCATAAAACCACTTTCCCAGGCGTGAATCAGCTGATGACTCCTCGACATGCAGATAGGAAGCAAAAGGAAGAATAAGACCCAGCAGAATGCCTGGTCTTAACTCAGAAACCATCAAGCCACATGACCACCTGACTTGCAGATCAAATGTAAATGTGTCCATTAAACATTCTCCAAAGGTTAATTTCTTTCATATCTTTTTGGTATAAATAGCATTAAAACATTTCTTCCCATATGCTAATGACTTGTTTATGCCCTCCCTCCGTACTTGCCCACTGCCCATTGAAAGGCTCCTCCCCCTGCCCCCCAGAACTCCAGTCAACACTGATCTCACCCTTTCTCTGGGCATCATATCTGTACACTAGACATTGTCGTTTGATGATAATATTCTTTCCGTTACACCCCGAGACCTCTCTAGAATCCAAGCATCATTACTCCTCTGTTTAAAATGATAGCCAAGAACAGTCTGTGTAGAAGGGGTCTCACTCTGACTTTCTGCCCCCCTTCTACCTCTTATGGAATAAAGCCTCCACCCCAGGTCCCTTCTGTCGGCTTTCCTTGCCCGCACGAAGCCATCACAGATGGTTTTATCGCCCTTTCCCTTGAAGGTATTGTGTGTGTGCTGTTTATTTATAGCTAATCTCCTTTCAAAGTGTATCTACATTTAAAATGTGAGTTTCTGCATTTTAGAATAAGAACACCTTATAAATCAAGAAGCAAAACAGGGTAACAGCTTTTCAGAGAATATCCAATAAACTTTTGAAATCTCTGTCCCATTTTCAAAAGGTCAGAGTGTAATTTAAATGAAGCATGGAAGGGTTGCGATAAAGTGGCAGCTGTGTAGAATGAACACCTTTCTCGGTACCCACCAAAAAGTGATTCATATAACAGCAAAGGTCTCTTGAGCTAATGAATAGCTGTTAAAGATCTGTGCAGAGAATAATATGTAGGTGCAGGGCAGAGACTTCTGGAGTTATAGCTACACTATAATTGAGTTCCCGGCTGGCAAAAAGACCTTTGAAGACCGATTATCTCTGTTTACCCACAGAACAATAAAAGTTTGTAGAAGCCTATTTCCAATCATTCACTCTTTCCACTAAACTAAAATTCCTCCAGTGCAGCCCAGGAGGTGGGGCAGAGAGCTTTTCATTTCTGCACATGGACTCAGAGACACCAGCTCAGGTCTAACCGGGGGGTTTATGTTTTAGGGCTGAAGATCTGATTAGATGGTCAGAAATTCTAACCCTCCCCCCACCCCATCCATTCACTTTATAATAAAATACAAGCTTTTTTTTTTTAAATCCGTTTGCTCACCTATAAAAAGCCCCTGCTCCTCATTGCTCCTTCGTTTTGATATTGACAAATAATCTTCTATGCTTTTTTACCCACTCATTCAATGATTTCCAATCTGTGGTCACATATATGTTCAAATGCATAAACGATGGAGCAAAAACGCAGTGTACTTTACATCGTTCACTTTTTAACTGATTGCCATGAACACAAAGCCCCAGGAAATGGGAATCATTTCCAAATCAAGAGTATTTTGTTTACAGTCGTTTTGAAAATAATTAGAGGGTGTGGTTCCAGTGCCCTAGAGTCTGCACTTCCTGAAAATTCCCTACTAAAGATTTTTCTCAGGGTAAAGATTTATTCGGTGAGCTGAACTATTCATGCCTTTATTTTTTTTTCATTTTTATTGGAGTATAGTTGCTTTACAATGTTGTGTTAGTTTCTACTGTACAGCAAAGTGAAATCAGCTATACGTATACATATAGCCCCTCTTTTTTGGATTTCCTTCTCGTTTAGGTCACCACAGAACACTGAGTAGAGCTCTCTGTTCTATACGGCAGTTATCTAATTTATACATAGTATCGGTAGTGTATATATGTCAATCCCAATCTCCCAGTTCATCTTAAAGTAACAAAGAATGAACATGTGGTATACTTCATCCAATGCCCACCTCCTTCCTTTATTTCATTAGCAAACAGATTACATGCAAGTATATCTAGGGTAGAAACCTCACTTCCTAAAACTCAGAGTTAAAAGTCGGTAACTTACTATTTATTAACCACCTACACGTTTGCAATATATAATAGATGATTCTTAGAGGGTAAAACACAAATACTCTATAAAAGTGCTGAAAACACTATTAAGAAGAGACTTCGGCGTTGCCCTCCAGCGCGGGTGATGAAAACCGAGCCGGAGTGGGAGGCGGCGTGGCTGCAGCGCCGCGGGGAGGGCGGCTCAGGTCGCCTTCTGCAGCCGCGTCTCCGTCAGTTCCCGTCGCCGTCACGGGGGCGCCGAGCAGCTCCAGTCCTGGGCCGGGGCGGAAGCTGCGGTCCCGCCTCAGCGCCCGGAGGACACGCGGGAGGGAGAATGAGCCAGAGGGCCACGCGGGTGCGTCTGTTTGCCGCCGGAGGATGTGGTGGCCCAGTGGGAGCTATTCCGACATGTCCCCTGGAAGTTGTAAAAACACGGCTGCAGTCATCTTCTGTGACACTTTACAACTCTGAAGTTCAGCTGAACACCATGGCTGGAGCCAGTGTCAATCGAGTAGTGTCTCCCGGACCTCTCCATTGTCTAAAGGGGATCTTGGAAAAAGAAGGGCCTCGTTCTCCGTTTACAGGATTTGGCCGCAACTTACTGGGGGTGGCCCCTTCCAGAGCAATATACTTTGCTGCTTATTCAAACTGCACGGAAAAGTTGAACGGTTGATTCGATCCTGATTCTACGCAGGTACACGATTTCAACTGCACTGGCAGGCATTCACTGTACATTTCTCCCGAGAAAAGAGTGACATTGTGTCATCTCATGCTTTCCATCCGCAGGTCACTTCCTGTAGAAATATGGACTAACTTAAACCTCGTTTTACCGCAATCACAGCGACCAACCCCATTTGGCTGGTAGAGACTCGGTGACAGCTTGATGCAAGGAGCCGTGGGGAAAAGCGAATGGGCGCTTTTGAGTGTGTCCGTAAAGTGTATCAGACAGATGGACTTAGAGGATTTTATAGGAGCATGTCTGCTTCATACGCTGGCATATCAGAGACTGTTATCCATTGTGTTATTTATGAAAGTATTAAGTCAAAACTACTGGAATATAAGATTGCTTCTGTGATGCAGAATGAAGAGTCTGTAAAAGAAGCATCAGATTTTGTGGGAATGATGCTAGCTGCTGCCACCTCAAAAATGTGTGCCACAACTACAGCATATCCACATGAAGTTGTAAGAACAAGACTGCGTGAAGAGGGAACAAAATTAGATCCTTTTTTCAGACGCTGTCTTTGCTTGTTCAAGAAGAAGGCTATGGGTCTCTTTACTGTGGTCTGACAGCTCATCTGGTGAGACAGATTCCAAACACAGCCATTATGATGGCCACCTATGAATTAGTGGTCAACCTGCTCAACGGATAGCACCACCAGGCTGCTGCTATAAAGGGAGAAGACCAAAAGATACAGTGGACCATGGAGTACCGAAGCCAGCTTGGTGGACAGAAGGAAAGTAGTGTGGGAACACGGAACTATACCTAAGTGGAAGTTTGGTTGTAGGAATTAAAGTAATCATAACCACATTACTTAGTCTTTTAGTAATGTGAAAAAAACCCTTGGCTGCCTCCAAGGGAAAGCCTTTAGAAGCGCTCCTTCTTCAAAATTGCCATTTTCTCTACCATGTCCACAGGACACAGTTGGCATTTTGTTGATTTATGGCAATCAGAGTATAGTGTTTATTCCATGAGCACATTTGCAGTCTTGTAGACAAAGCCATCTGTAACTATATACTCTACTATAACTGTCCAAAGATAGTATTGGCAGTCATAAATTTCTAACTTCTGTGTAATTCCTATACAATGGAAAAATAACAATGATAGCAGTATTTTTACATTTCCTTGAGAGGATTTGGGACTATATTTTAAAGTTAATCACTTGGCGCTAGTAGTCACCGTTTTTGACGACAAATGAAGTAGTGTCTAAACGTGTTTATTTTTAGCTTTAAAATGTTTGGGTTGCCACAGCTCACAGGTGCTTTATGTTTAGCATAATTGAACACTTAAATTGTTTGTTAACGCATCAACTCAAATGGTAATAGTCTGGGACACAATAAACCAGTAAAATGTTGATTCTTGGCCAGCTCAGTGACTTGAGCATGTCCTCTTATCTTTTCTAACCTAATGATACATGAGTGAATGCAATGTCTTTTCAGTGACTTATTAACTATGAACTTGAATTATCCCCTGTCATACCTAGGTATCATTTTCTTAAAGTGGAAAACATTTACTGCTTCTGAATCTTTCTCTATTTGGTTTCACATTAAGAATTTGAACCTTTGAATTATTTCCAGAAGCTCTGCGTACATTGCATTTATTTAGTAGAGAAAATGGTAATTTTCAGCTTCGCCCTCACCAAGTGTTTTTTTTTTTTTTTAAGGCCACGTTATGAATATCTGGGGCAGCATAAACATTATGAAGAAGGGCCCTCTGCTATCTGATTGAGCAGGTAGTGGTCCTAATTAACTTATAGTTTTATAAATGAACAAACTGCTTTGGACAAGGAACTTATTCCATCCTAATTTCTTGAATGGTAAATCATAGAAAGATTCAAGTTAATTCAGATCAAGCGTGTTAACAGGATATAGCTTTTACATTTTGCTGTTGAGTTCAATTGCACCCTTTAATACTTTAAATGTATTATATGTATGGCCCTTATTAAGATATTTGCTGTAATTCTATGAAAAGACTTTCACTTATGGATGTTGCTATACTGGTGTGTGAAAACTTATACAATTAATCTCCAGTGTGGTACTCAAAAAAAAAAAGAGAGAGAGATTTCATCTTGCAGGATTTTAGAGCTAGGAAGAGATCATCTAGATTAAACTTTCATTCTACAGGTGACAGAACTAAAGTCCAGAGAGGTGACGTGTCATTCCCAAGGTCAACCAGTAGTGATGGTACCAAGACAGGGTCCCAACTGGGCTGCATCTGTGTCCTAGTCCCTCACTGCTGTGCTTTCTGATTGGCTAGAAACATATACGTAAGTGATCGTAATTATTTCCCTGAGTCTTTCTATCACAAGTGAATTAACAACAAAAATGATACCAAGGCTTTAGAAAAACGATTTTTTCGAGCCCTCCCAGCCACACACAATAGAAAGCAGATATCATCCGCCACTATTTATGCTCAGGAATTCAGTTTTCTATTTCACAATCTCACAGAACAATTTCTGGCTCCTGGCAAGTCTGATGTAAATCCTGGAGCATGTAACTGACACTGTGTGCTAGAAGGATCAGAGAACTCGGTGGGATAAAGGACCCCAGCCCACCAAGGGCCACATGACTCACACATTCAATCTGATGAAAAGTCAGTTCTGTTAAATGCATTTCTCCTCCTCTTTCAAAGCCCCACTCACTGCTGCTCCTTCCTTAGCCAAGACTTTCCCAACCACATTATTATTTCCCTATTATCTGTTTCATGTCATACTAACATAATTAGGGGTGGGGATGCATCTTTCCTAATCACACCCAATTTCTCTTTATTTTATCTTCTGGGAAGAGAGACTATTTCAGGTCACCATCCATCCACGCACTAGACACAGACTTTAAAACGACTTGCTGTTTTCCGACAGGCATATCTCTGGAACACTGGAAAGTTGATATTACACTTGCAGAATGGTGGCCCTTGAAATTAGGTCAATAGTAAAAGAGCTCCTGTGACTAGGAGTTTTGTTTGTCAGTAAATATTTGCTGAGTACCTGTGTGCGCTAAGCTGTGCGGCTACAGAAATCAAGACATCTTTCAAGATCTCTAGAATTCAGTCTCCTTGGGAAGGAAGCTGAATAGAGATTTCAGTGTGACAAGGGAGATAAATGAGGAACCAAAGAAACAGAGAGGAGTGTCTGGGGCCAGCTGGGCAAGTCAGTGAAATCTTACCTGGGGGAGGTGATGTTTGAGCTCTTATCCGATAGCCAGGCAGAGAGAAGACAGTGGCAACATCAAACTGGGGAATTATAAGTAGCTCCAATAGTACCGAAGGATGGCTCAGGAGCTAGGAGTCCCAGCAGATGGGGTGCAGCAGGTAAAAGGGGTTGAAGCACCCCTTCCTCTTCTGATGTTTTCTCTCCGCAGAGCTCTTAGCTCCCAAATGCCAAAGATGACCTGATCTGTTTAGTCTGGTTGCCCAAAATACATTTCAGAATTTCTAGACATCTTTAAAATTCAGCTCCCATTCACTTAGGTTTTCCACCTCTCCCAAGGACGCGGGGCAATCAGTGCCTGGTTTTTGGAATATTGCCCTCAGGTTCACAGCTGCTAAATTATTTTATTTTATTTTAATTTTGGCTGTGTTGGGTCTTCGTTTCTGTGCAAGGACTTTCTCTAGTTGCGGCGAGCGGGGGCCACTCTTCATCACGGTGCGCGGGCCTCTCACTATTGCGGGCTCTCTTGTCGGAGCACAGGCTCCAGACACGCAGGATCAGTAGTTGTGGCTCACGGGCTTAGTTGTTCGGCTGCATGTGGGATCTTCCCATACCAGGGCTCGAACCCATGTCCCCTGCATTGGCAGGCAGATTCTCAACCACTGCGCCACCAGGGAAGCCCAACACAGCTGCTAAATTCTTAAAGCACAACCAACAGAGCGCAGAAGCGAACATGAGAGGCATCCTTTCCCCATTAAATGAAGAACTTTGGGGGGTGTTAACCAACTTCTTCTTAATGAAAAGTGATTTCCCACTTCGAAGAAAGGCTTTCCCCTTAGAGAAAAATCTGTATTTCTCAAATTGTTATTTCTTAAAATAGCTAGCAGGCCAGCATTATTTGTGGAGTTTTTTTCTATGTTTTGTCTTTGGAACTCTGAACTGTACTTAAAATATAGTATATTTTCAACGGTTAAATGGGAGAGAAGGGGGTATGGGTGGTTCAGAGAATTAAAAGTATATGAACGTTTTTCAGAGACTACTGGAATTTTTATGTCCTTGGCCAGAGATTGTCTGAAAGGAGTAGAAAAATCCTGATTTTTTTAAGGAGTAGGTAAAAGTCCTGTAATACCTCTGGAGAGAATACTTCAGTTGGATTCAAAGGGGTCAGGTCTCTTTGTATAGATAATAGGGGCCATACAAAGAATGGATAATACTAACCATAGAAAGAAAGATGAAATATTTAGGTTGGTGTCTCCACAGGACCTACGACAAAGAATAACACCAACTTCATCTTACAAGTCTTTTTTTTTGCTATGTAATTATGCCTTTTTTTCCCTCCTCTGCTGGGTACTGCTCAGTGCCTAACTCTGGCTTAAATTTTAAAGGCAGGAATTAAGCCCTAGAAACTTCTGGTGCCAAAGCTGTTCTGCGGTGCTGTTAGTACAGTAAATCACCAAGCTACCTCCCTGGGGCTCCTTCCCAGAAGCTGTCAGAGGCAACTCCATGTTTATGGGAGAGTCTCTCAATGCTTATACTCACTGGGATAAAATTAAGTCAAGGAGCATTCAGTTAAAATGGCAGGGTAAGTAAATGAGCTGTACCGGGTCCCTCCATTTAATTTGCATCAAAGACTTCAAACTGGGGGAATAAAGATGCTGGCACCGTGTTCTGGCTGAGTAATTCTGGGCTACAGCAGGTATGAGTTTGCTCATTAGGTCGTGGAAGACTGGAGACGTACCATCTCTTCTGTGCATGCTGAAAAAAAATAACACAGGCGTTTAGAGGCTCTGATACCAACCCCCAAACTGGACAAGAACTGGTGAAGCACCAATGGGATAATATGCAACTCTCATACCTCGTTGGAGATTCAGAGAGGAAAGAGCACATATGGTTTGTGGCCTCTGGGAGTTTACAGATTAGTGGGGGAAACAGTTCAACAAACAAGGGTACAGTGAACAAAAGAGTTGCAATAGGAATGATCCTGGATGTTTGGCTATAAGTGGTATTAATTAGAGAAAATTTGAAACTGTGAAATTTTGAGAGCCAAGAGAGGCCATAGAAACTGTCTCATCTATAGGTCCAAGCCTTGTCTTAGGGATTCTGCTAAAAGTTTCCCATAATGTCCCCTCTGCAAGGTTGCCAGGAGAGGTTAACCCAGGTGGCAGTAGCAAATTGTCCTCATGTTACACTGAGTATGTTTTTGTAATCAATCAGCCCCCATCACCAGCCACAATTCCATCCACATGCATCTCTACATACACCCACGTGAGGAGTTCCTCAATGCACTTACCCAGTGTATGAACTACTCCAAGAGTGTATACATCACCCTCCATCGATATTCCTGCTGACGCTCCCCAGGTGAGCTGGCCTCCTTGCCCCTCCTACCTGTTCTCACGCTTCCTCCGTCCAGTCAGCACCAACCAGCCCAGCCCTTCCATCTGGAGTCTTCTCCAGAAGACTCCAAACCCTCTTCCTTGGCCAGCAGCCTCCCAAACACCCCGAAGTAAGCTGTATTCAGCTCTCCTAACCTGGATCAATTGTTCCACTTTATTCATTGACTTTGTCATTATACCATGTTAGTCTTTGAGGATCAGTATCTTTCATTTTTCACCCGCTGTCCAATGTGAGAGCGTCATGTAATGGATGTTTACTGAGTTCAACTTAAAGAATGAGTCCCTGATAAATGATTTCTGAATAACACTCTTTAGCACATTTAGAAGTTCATGCTTTACTGTATTTCGATTTACTCTTATCTGTTTCCATAAGTTTAATTCTGAACAATCCACCAACACTTTACCAAAGACTTCCCTTCCTAGTAATTGGGCATTCATTTTCCTAATACCTTGCATCCATTTAAAGGCAGTTTCCTGTTTTCATGCATTTCAAGCCTAACAAAGATTGAGTAGAGAGTAGAAATCTATGGGACATCCCAACAGAATCTGCTCTAGTTTTGCCAAGTTCCTATAAAACTCCGCTATTCTGCTCTCAATCACTCGTTGCTTGGTAACCAGCCCAGCATCAGTCAGAAGGCACATAAAGTCTCCTTGGTTAAGTCCAAGTATTGATATAACATCTGGGTCTCGCTGCTTCCGTACCTTTGTAACGGTTGCTTAGAACCACTTTCAGAGGAAATGTTTGAGAATCATTGCTATCCTAAGCGCATTTATCCTCCCCTGGCATTCAAGACTGGCTTGACCACGAGGACAGGGCCACTTGGCTCGCCCTGGTCCTTTAAGTGTTGCCTCTGGTACAGTATTTCCCTCTCGGCATCATGCCTGTCTACACACTTCAGAGACTTCCCCTGGGCTGACCTACTGTCTCTGTAAATATGACGCAACTCACTTTCGTTAGAAAATGAGCAGGTGAAAAGCAAAATCTTCCAATTACATGCAGGGGGAAGTTAAAACTCACCCAAGCTTTCAAGGAGACAGTTATAGTGAAGGTGGGACTGGCAGTGGCAAGACAGAAATAAACAAAGATTGCCCACTTCAAAGACCTGGTATAAACCTAGGACATGCACCCTTGCATTGAATATGGCAATTCCAGGTGACTCATGTGAATGAAAGAAAGAAATGATCAACACCCACAGGAGTCAGACATTTCCCTATGCGTCTTTGGTCAGATTTCTCACATCCATATTGATGTGAGTTTTGCCTTCTTTGGGTCCTTTCACTGTAAGCGTGAAATTGACAAGGCAAGGCCTTAGAAGATGAAATGAACAAGCTTTTTAAATAATCAGGAGTTGACTAAAGACATGGATCTTGCAACATGCATTTTTTGGTTTTTTCCCTTATAACATCATTTTTTCTCTCTCATTTAGATATGTATGCATGTATATATGCATACATATTAACTATGCATTTTTAAAAATTATACCTGCTATTCTTTGAACTGCTTTTTCTCCCACACAATATGTTTTATTTTCCCTTACAATTAAATGTTCTTTGTAAGCATGTTTTTTTAACAGCTCATCTATCGAAAGGTTTCATTACCCGATATACTACTGTATTTGACCAGGACTCTACCGTTGGATATTCTGGTTGTTAGTCTTTGCTATTATATATAACACTACAATAAACATCCTACGTATCTCTAAAAAAAGACATGGATCTTGCAGTGAATGCTGCTTTGAGAGTGAGAACCAGACCAGTGTTAAAAACTCTGATTCCAACAATTCTTTAAAGAGCTGTAAATTCCTAAAAGGCAAACCTGTGTGCTGTGCTTACTCCATCCTTCATAATACTGAGCTCTGAGGTCTGAAAGTAGGGAACACTCCCCAAAGTTTTGTCGACTAAAGTGAATTAACATTATCGCCCCCACCAGTATCGGATTTCCATATCATATTCCACAGAAAAGCACGATGAGACACAATCTTATTAAGATTCTATCAAGATTGTAAAAATATTTCTGGCAGAATTAAACTTTTCGATTTCTTTAGGACCAAGATTACTATGTATAATAATAGGTTGACAAGACATGGAAGCAACCTAAATGTCCATTGACGGATGAATGGATAAAGATGTGGTACATATATACACAATGGAATATTACTCAGCCATAAAAAAGAATGAAACAATGCCATTTACAGCAACATGGATGGACCTAGAGATTATCATACTAAGTAAGTCAGAGAAAGACAAATAGCGTATGATATCACTTACATGTGGAATCTAAAAAATACGTACAAATGAACTTATTTACAAAACAGAAACAGACTCCCAGACATAGAAAACAAACTTATGGTTACCAAACGGGAAAGGCTGAGGGGAGGGATAAATTAGTAGTTTGGAATTAACATATACACACTACTGCATAGAAAATAGATAATCAACAAAGACCTACTGTGTAGCACAGGGAACTCTACTCAATATTCTGTAACAAGCTATATGGAAAAGAAAATGAAAAAGGATAGATATATGTATATGTAAACTGAATCTTTTTGCTGTACACCTGAAGCTAACACAATATTGTAAATCAACTGTATTCCAATATAAAATAAAAGCTAAGAAAAAAGGCTGAAAACAGATTAGAAAAATTCCCTGATATAAAGAAGAGTTAGCATAACCATAAAGAAGTAGAGTGTTCAGAAAAAAAATGCAGATATTTTAAAAGATTTATGCCATGGGTTGCCAGAGCCTTCTGATATTTCCTGATGGCACTTCATGTAAAAGCTGAACTTTAAAAACGTTTCACAGTTTATTTTAAACTTAATTGTGTGCATCAGTTATTAACTGAGAAGTATGCAACTGTGATAAAGTAGCTTGCAAACCGTAGCTACCGAGGGATTACACAAACTCTATTGTATTATGTAGCTGTTCTTTTGCGTATTTCATTTACTCAAGGGGAAAATATTATAATTCGTCATTTCCATATGGCCAGATTATTGTGCAGCCTCCAATGGTTACTCTCTCTATTTGTTTGGAATCTGTCAATTTCTGCACCATTTAATACGACAGTTTGACTTCCCAAACACCAGAAGAGTCTCAGAGGGCTGCATTTCCATGGAAAATTCCTTTCTCAGGAACCCAAGCTCAGCATTACCATTTGACACCACTCCTCCCCGCTCCCGTGAAGCTTAAGTATTCGATTTCATCTTGCAATGATACCATTTACATGAATATCATCTTAAATATATTATTTTAATGCTGAAAGAAGAGATGCAGGCAATGCAGTTGTTACAAGTTTGCTCTCTGTAGCAACTACCTTACAAATGCACAGAAATTGCTGGGGAGATTGGATGCAGTCACTCTCTTGCAAAGACGGAAAAACAATTTCCACAGCATTTCATATGCCGACTGTTTAAACAGCTTCCAAAACGACTGTTAAAGAAATTCTATTTGACCCTTGCTCACACGTTGTCCACACTTAACATTCTCTTCAACTGCCTTTCAGTCCAGAAACCAAGATGCTCAAATACCATCACATGGCCTTCACACTGGCCCGTTTAGTTTTGTTTTCTTTCATCACGTTGTTCCCCAAATAGGTTTTGCAATTAGTTCCCATGTTGTATCAATCACGAAAGTCTGTTTGTTTGATTCCATCCAGTCAGCAAATGTGTACTGAATGTCTTCTCGAAGTTGGATGCTGAAAATACTCTTTTCTGCGATATTGTCAGCTGCTGGCTGGTTGGATCCTTTAAGGATTTTTCCAGGCTTGTTTAAGCTCTCAGTTCTTCAAACCAGAGAACACAGATTTTTTTTTGTTTAACAATAAGCTTTAGTTAACTTTATTTTTCATGCCCCTTAGTGTTGTTATGGAGTAATTTTCCTGAGTTCAACACTTTGCCTAGGCGCTGTACAATATGTAGGATATAATAAAAATTATAAATATATACAAATGTAGAAGCCATCAATTAGATTGAATCTATATGCCAATGTATCACTAAGAGCTGGACTCGAGTCCCTGACCTGTCCGTTACTGGTTGATGACCGTAAACTAGCTTAATTTTTCTAAGTCTCAGTTTTCTCATCTGTAAAATGGAAATAGTAATAGAGAATGCCTCATAAGGCTGTCGGGGGATGAGATGAGATAATCCCTACAATCCACTGGGGTGAGACAGCGAATCTGGATGGCCCGGAGGCTTACTTGGGTCACTAGGCAGAGAGCTGGCTCTAGGGGGCTGAGTTAGCAAAGGAAGAGTTGATCCAACTGTTCATCTCCAGAGGGTCCCCCAACCTGGGAGGCTTCCACAGTCACACAGTCACATAGTCGTCACATAGCTCTGTGGGCCCAGAACTATAAGTATGTGGACCATGCTCAGGGCAGGACTTCCTTCCCTCCTTAGATAGTGACCAGAGTATTCAGCCCATTTATGCCTGCTCTGAAACATAGGTTAAGACATCAGGAGATGGTATGAGCTCTAATTCCTCTTTGTGTGTAAGTCACTCCTGCCCCGTAAACTATTTATATGTGTATCTCAGTGTGCTGCTTCTGAGCATCCATCATCCTTCAGCCAACAAGAAATCAGCACAGAGCCTGGCACATAGTAAATGCTCGACGGATGTTCCCATGATGTCACTGATGATGTCGATGATGACGATGATAATAATAATGATGTCATTGATGATGATGATATCATTGTACTTGTTTGAACTCTGGGTCCTAGTATCTTAGCGTGAGCCAGATTATTGAGTTGCCATCTGTAAGACGTGTGAATTCAAACAGACTTGGAAAAGTTAAGCATATTCAATTATGCCAAAGGTTGATGCAAATGGTATTAAAAATTATTTTTTAAGAAACAAATAATCAGAATTGGCCTTTGTAAAGTGAAAATGGCACCCTATGTTTTTATTAAAATTATACCAGACTATTAGAAGACTATGTTTTAGCCTCAGATCTTCTTATATCTGATTTTTCCATTAAAACGTATGCGCCTTGAGGTTGAGGATTACGTTACTGTTTAGACACAAGAGAGTTCACGATATAGTACAAACATTTGTAATATACTGAATAAATGAATAAAGAGATAAATCTTTCCAGGATTAATCTCCACCCACGACAATCCTTCCATCCTTTTAAGTCTTTGCTTCTTAAAGCTTGTATACCACAAAACCAAGCATTGCACTACAAAATATCTTGGGTTATTTTCCAACTCTTTCATATACATGATTATCTAACTTCTCTAAACTTTAAAACCCTCAAGGTGAGCTGAAGTCCTTTCTCCAAATTGGACAATACACAACAAGTGATTAATTTACATTTTTAAAGCCTTAGAGGGGTCATGAAACATGCTAGAATGTGGAGATTCCTTAGACAAGGAACAAGGCACAGTGCCCACCTTCAAGAAATTCCCAGTGTGGTGTGGAAGATGGATCCGGAGCCAGAATTTGATATACTGTGGATAAAGCTAAGCCCAGGGCTCTGGGTGAACACGGGGGAGGGAAGCGTAGCCCAGGTGGCACGTTTCATATGGTTGTTGTCAGGACTGGATGACGTAATAAATACCGGGCACCTGGCACAGGTGTCTGCTCCACAAATGTTCATTCACAGAACCTTCTTCCTTCTCACCTATCCTTGCTGCAAAGGGCTCTATTGCTAGAATAAATTAAGCTGCTTTTTATGCTGATCTTAAGAGCACTGGTCGATGTGGCTGGTATTTTAGGCTAGAAATAAGCCAGGTTGTATTAAATTCACTATATGCCTCGCAACACAGTTTGATCACCCTGAAAACGGGGTGAAAACATCTCTCTACAAAAGGGTCTGTTTACTGATTCTAACATAAGTTCCTGTTCCTCTGGCTCATGACTCTTGGAGGAGTAACAGCATTCTGGACTTGGAGAGACTCGAGTTCTATATCCTGACACAATCTTTCTGATCATGGTCAAGTTCATCCCCTAAACCTCATTTTCTTCGGCTATAAATGAGGGAAAACGGTACCACCTCAAGCAATCGTTGTGATGATTCAGGAAGGTGATTCATGTAAAGATCTTGTCTCATTTATTTATTCAATAAATACTAATTGAGCACCTATTCAAATTCCGAAAGGGAGAAAACGATCAAAGACCCGAGGGTGTAGCACCTGGTACAGGTAAATTCGCGGTCGAGTTTAGGTATTTTATCAGTACACACCTTTGTTCCACTTCTCTGGAATTGGAATCCAGGAGATTCCGAAAAGAATAAACATAAATAGCCAATAAATGTATGAAAAACTAAAATATTTTTACTATTTAGAGAATGCAAATAGAGAATTAGGAGTCACGATTTCTTTTCTCCTACCAATTGACAAAAATTAAAGGGAGACTCTGACCATTGCCAATGAGAATATATAAAAAGAATGACACTTTTGTACAGTTTGATCAGAATATCAGTTGGGACAACCTGTAGGAAGGCATTAGGACTGTGAATATGCAAATCTTTGGATTTAATGATTTTACCTAGAAGTTTGTCCTAAGGAAATAGAAAAATAAAAGAACATAAGGGACAAAATATTACATATATTTTCATACTTGTACATCATGGCTTTATTATACCTATAGACTTTAAGCCAAAATAAATTCGAGAAGAATTAAAGACTGGAATGTTAAAATAATAAATGTGTATGTGTAGAAAGTATGTGTAAAGATGTTCACTGAATCATTGTTTACAATACAGAGAATTAGAAACAACCCAAGTATCTCTCTTGGAGGATTGCTTAAATATATGGCAGTATAGCTATGTAGGAAAACATTGTGCAACTGTTAAAAGGGAAAAGGTAGATTTTTACTTTATTGAGATATTATTATGTATAAAAAGGGTGCCAGACGATATGTAAGAAATACATATATATGCACATATGTAATTTATATTGATGTTTGCATTTTAAAAATCTGAAAAAACATGAAACAAATTGCCACAGTGTGATTTACCCTTGGGATTACAAAATTATGACAATTATTTGTCATCTGAAAAATGACAATTGTATTTCTATTTTTAAAAGATATACAGGGAGCTTGTTAATCCTTAACACACACACACACACACACACACACACTAAAGATCTTAATTTCACACACGAGTACTTTGCTAGGTCCGAAGAGACAGCTAAGCCATTCTGAGTGAGTCATTCATTTTGGAGTCATTGGTATCATTATTCCTTGTCAACTGGCCACATCCTGTTTTCCCTTTATCCACCAGTCAGCATCGTTTCATCCACCTGTTGGCATCGTCTCTCCGACCACACAAGAAGCCCTTAGAGAACTGGCTCTTGGTGTCGCTCTTTCCATAGCTCACAAAATCCTCCATCACAGGGTCCAAATTCCACCAGGTTAGTCCTCATTCCCATTTCACAGAAGGAACAACCGAGGCCTAAGTTGAATGACTAGCCCAGGATCACACAGCTGGGTCCCACCCTCAGCAGCCAGCATGGAGGGACCACACTGTAGACACTGAGCAGTTATTGACTAAAGCTGGGAAGGACATGCTCAAAAGCTTGGCAAGCATGAAAAAACAGAGGGTGGAAGGATGCAAAAGGAAAGATCAGATCAAATTATTTCTTGCTTTAGGAATTCCAGGAGTTTCTTGGCCAGAAGAGATGGGAGAGAATCTTTCCTCCCTTCTCCTCAGCCACCAGAGACAACGGTCTCAAGTTTGCCCCCAGTCCCCCGGATTGTGGTGTAGTGTTAACTCAGTAACCAAACATGCTAGCCCTGGGTATTTCTATTTGTAATCTTGCTGTCATTTAGAATGTCATCTAAACGTGTTCCACGTTGTATGCCATTTAGCATCTGATGAGAAACAATTATGGAAAAGCAAGTGGTCCTTTCATGGGAGTGGTCTCTCCTTGTGAGAGATACAAAAGCGCATGCTTTCGTCGGTTGGTGGTTCTCTGGTGGCAAGATCGCTCCAGAGGGGATGATTATTTGTTCGTTTTGAGAAAAGACCCTTGGGATGTGATGATCAGATCTGCGTAAGGAAAGAGGTGGGGGAAACCCAGCAATAGCCGGGAACACATTCATTAACTAGTGTGAATGAGAAACCTAGTTACAAGAGCAGGTTGGGACAGCTCCAAACTACCATATAAAGTTAGTTTTCTCCAAGCCATGTTGGCCACAATGTTCTCCAATTTGTCTTCTTTTGGGAGTCCATATTTTTCATTTATTTTTTTGAGAACTCTTTGATTACTAATAATAGTGATCTTCTGTCATAAAAGCACAAACAATTTTCTAGACTTTGTTTACTGTGTCTCTCAAAGTCACCCTTGTTATTTTATTCTCCTTTGGTGTTATATAAAGACTACCTTTCATGAAAATATTGCCCTATTTTGGTGCACATTCATTACCTTAGCATTCCGATCTTTACTTCTTCTTGAATTTATTTAGGCTTACCATCTATACATATATGTATAAGTAATGCTGTTGTAAGTATGAAAATGAATGTGGTATCTTGGTAAATAAAAATTTAAACATTTATATCGCATTTATTATTTTCAAACATTTATACATATAAGCTCTTAATCTTCACATCAATTTGAGATTTAGTTCCATATCCTTATTTGTAGGAGAAAAAGTTAGACTCATAATGATAAAGAATATTAACTTCTACCTACAGTCCGTGGGGAGTAGGTGGTTATAGACTCAGCCTCCCACTGGAAGCAATTAGAGGATAACACTCAGGAAACAATAATTTTCAGAAGTAGGAGATGATAGAGGTCATCCCTGTGGACACCTGGACTTCCTGTTTGGAGTCACGTCCAGATTGACTACCAGGAACCAGTGGTTCCAGTTTACCCAGCACTGGCCTGGTTTTAGCACTTGCAAGTGCCCCCCAGACATCCCTCCATCCCAGGCAAAATGGTATGGTTGGTCCCCTCCTTGCCCCCAAAGAAGGAACTCAAACTCAGTGACCTCAATGTGTCGAGATTACAGAGGTCAGAGTTCAGAAGGCCTAGAAGGCTAGGATTTATGGTGCACCATCATCCTTAAAATGTTTGAATTTCATTCCAGCCTTGAACAATTTGAGATTTCTGGTTCCTCTGGGAAAATGAGAAGATAAGGCAGCAACTGGCCCAGAGTCTTCTTGACGGCGGCTAAGAGGGCAGGTGTGTCCTCTCTGGTTCCCAGGTGCCCACCAGCTCCCTGCACTCATCTATGTGTCCTGCTGACCCCTGCAGGCATTTGAGTTTTCAATCCCACTTTACAGCCAGTAACAAAGGCTGGGACCTTGTACGGGAATCTGGGAAGCAGTATAAACATCCCCTGTCTCCTTAGTTTCAACCTGACCCGCCATTGTACACACATCAGCTCCTGTTTTCCTTGACAGGGATTTCGAGGCTTGATCTACACCCCTTCTAGGTGGCTTCTGCCCTCTTAAGAGCAGCAAACACAAGGCTGTTCTTTTTCCTAATGGGCTTAGCACAATATAACCACTTAGTAAGTATGAAACATTTTTGTTCTATGAATTCATGCTCTCTTAAGATTCTCATAAGAATGACTAGCTTCGGGCTTCCCTGGTGGCGCAGTGGTTGAGAGTCCGCCTGCCGATGCAGGGGACACGGGTTCGTGCCCCGGTCCGGGAAGATCCCACATGCCACAGAGCAGCTGGGCCCGTGATCCATGGCCGCTGAGCCTGTGCGTCCGGAGCCTGTGCTCCGCAATGGGAGAGGCCACAACAGTGAGAGGTCCGCGCACCATTAAAAAAAAAAAAAAAAAAGACTAGCTTCATATATGCTTAAGCATCTAATAAAATGTTTCCATTTCTGTTCACTCGCATGAATTATTGGGACAGCATAAAGCAGCTCACTTATATATGAAGGATACCTAGTTTCAGGTCGGTCAGCTGATAGGTAGCATGTAGCACCAATATCTGTATTTAGACAGTGTCCATACTTAATCATTCATGCCAACTGTGGGGAGAGAATGGATCACTTTGCTCAAATTATGGCAGGAATAAGCATTATTAGTGTGTGATCTAGAACAGAACAGACCACTCTCACATTTAACAACACTCCAACTTCACGCCTCTCAGGAATTTATGACAAAAAGTCACAGGGGATAAAATGCAAAGCAGTTTTTTCAAACCATTTGCAGAAAAACGAGGTTTTACTAAGAGTTAAACTATGCAGAAGAGACATTTAGAAATGTCAACTAGCTGAGCGTTTTGGGAATTGTAACTTAAATGAACCCCATGTGAATATGAATTTTCATATGGGCTAAAGATCTCATTTCTAAATAGTCTGAATAATGCAAAAATTATTTTCCGTCTCCAAACATGCTCTAATACCACCTGCTGCTTGAAGAATTTTTTTGAAAGGTAATTTTGGAGAGACTTTTAGTCAAGATAGCTCTGTAAGTTTAAACCTAGACACACATCCTCTCTTCAAAACATGGAACAAGGACACATAAATTAGAAAATCGTGGATGAACTCAAAAATAAGGTGAAGATCTCCACTGACCAGAAAGGTAGAGAAACAAAAAGTGGTAAGTAGGGCTGCAGCCAAAGGCTTGCTGGGCTCTGGAGCAGGGCCCAAACAGGTGTAACTGGAAGCTCTGTCCTTGTGGAGAAAGTGGTCCGTGAGGGATGAGGCGGGAGCTGGTCCATGAGGGATGGGGCGGGAGCTGGGCTCAGGGCTTGGAGCAAGGCTAAGCCGGATTTTCTCCAACGGCAAGGAAAGGCTGACCCTGGTGTAATGGGCTTGGAAAGCAGGAGGATGAGGACAAAGCTTAACCGCTGGAAAATGAAATAAGTTGACCATTGATTAGCTCAATGGCTGGATACACAATAGCATGGCAAAATCGCTATGGGCCAAGAATGCTGCCCTCCCCAACAATAGCAGACCTGGTTCTATTTTGTTGGTCTACAGGATGGATGGAAGCACGTGCAAAACCATTAATTCAATAAGCAGGAGAAGAAAAGAGAAAACAAAAACCTCCACTCAAAGTGACCTTGCACATCAAAATTCCAAAACCATAAAAAACACCTACTTCTACGAAAAGCAAGGCAAAACATTCAGGATGGAAATGTCTTTCAGTTGGGTTCCCAGAAGTTTCTAGATAGAATACTAGCATATAAAAATCAATAGAGTTCCCAGTAATAGCTAGCAAAACCTAATAGAAATAAAGGTAGTCCCCAAATTATAAAATATATATAGGGAATGTATTTAACAAAATATGTGTAAGACTTTTATGGAGAAAGAAATCACAACCTTGTTGAAGGACTTATAAAAGACATAAATCTTGATAAATAAAGGATTACACCATCTTCTGGTGCAAAAGATTCAACAGGATAAAAGAAGTCAATGCTTTCCAAATTTTCCCATAAATTTAATTTAATTCCAATCAATATCCCAACAGAGTTTTCTACAGAATTCAACAAGTTGTGCCTAAAATTCATGATAAAGAATGGCAAGTCAAATATAGCCAAGACAACCTTGAATAAGAAGAATAAGATGGGGAGATTTCCCTTTCTAGGCATCAAGGGTATTACGAAGCCATAATACTTAGTGTGGTAATTGCATAGGGATAGACAAACAGACCAATGAAACAGGATGTAGAGTCAGACACAGACCCACACATATCTGTAAACTTGAAACAGGTGGACGGCAGGTCACTGGGAAAAGCATAAATTTCTGGGCAATTAGGGCAATTTAACTGCCTTACTCTTTCCATTACCACCCCGTTTCCACACTCATCAGATTGGCAATAATTTAAGACATGGCCAAGTACAGGTGAGGATGTGAAGCAGGGAATGTAAACTGGTACCACCTTGTAGGGCAGGAGTGTAAACTGGTACCACCGCTTTGGATAACACAGGAAATAACCAGCGCCGCCCCCCAAATATTCTAGAGAGATTTGAAAAAGGAAAACTCATTAACTTTTAAAAGGAAATAAAAGGGACCATCTTCAAGTCTTCAGAGTAGAAATGGTTTCCTAAACAAGAGAATAAAAGTAAGAATCATAGAGGAAGGGCGTGACATATTGAAGTACATTCTGATTAAAACCTTCCTGGATTACAAGGGACAAAATGAAGTAACAGGACAAAAACGGAGTGGAGAAACACGTTTGCAACAAAGACGATTGATATGGGGTTGATATCAAGAAGTTACTTTTTAAGACTCTTATAAATCAGAGGGAGAGAAGGAGAGAGGAGGGAAGGAGGGAGAGGGAGTGAGTACCACTGGTACAGGTGATGAGCAGCCCTTCACAAGAGAAAAAGCATAAATGGCCAATAAGCATATGAAAAGATGACAAACCTCACTCATGATTAGAGCTGTGCCAGTCAAAAGTATCTCGAGTTACCACTGCCACACTCATCAGATGGGCAAGAATGAAAACCTCTGCCAAGTATGGACAAGGCTGTGGAGCAGGGAAAGCTCACCCACTCCTGGCAGGAGTGCAAACTGGTACCACCACGTGGGACGCCACTGCAGTGCCCAGTAAAGTCGAAAACGTGCACAGTCCATGCCCAGCAATTCCGGTTTTGGAAATGTCCTTTAGAGACACTGTGACGTGTGTGTATAAGAAGAATCATGTGGAAACTTTCATGGCAGCATTCTTGGAAATAGCAGAAGAACCGAGAATGTAAATGTCCACCAACAGGAGACTGGATAAGTCAATCACGGTATAGCTGATGGAATTCGTGCCGCAGTGGAAATGAATGAATTAGATATATTTATATTAACACACATAAATCTCATAAGTATAACATTGAGCAAAAAGAGTAAATTGCAATACGATGGAAGAAGCATGAAAACACTCACTAAAGTATTGAAAACCCACAAAACAGCGGTGTACATTACTATGGTCCTATTAAAACGTAGTAATGGTATAAAAATTGTGCCTAGGAATGGAAAAATTGGAATTGTGGTTACTTCTGGGATGTGAGGGAGGGAAATAGAATCAGCGGGGCGTTAAAGGGGTTTTCAACTCCATCTATAGGATTTTATAAAATATATGAATCTCAAGCAAATATGGCAAAATGCTATTATTTCTAGAAGCTGGGAGGATGGTACATAAACATTTGTAATGTTGAATTATTTAAACATTTATCAAAACATTAAAACTATTAGCTAGATAAAGACGTTTAACTCCACCCCACAGAACATGATTATAAAATAACTGCTAGTGGGAGTTTTTTAAATGGTATAAACAACTGGATTCAAGATTGTGTTATAAATACACATGGAAATACGATAAAGTGGTAATTGGACAGAGTGAGATAACAGGACAATTTAATAACTGTCCCTTACTTTCCAAATTTTCTTTAACGCACACATATTACTTTAATAACCAGAAAGAACATTTTCAATTTAAACTTTCAACCCGTGTTGTAAAGTCATTCCAAAAGGATTCATGTTTCGAGCAGTCCCAATTACAGGAGGCTGGTAGGTTTCCCAGGCTGGATTACACCAGCATATTTTGTTCTTATTATTTGCACATTGCCTATGTGAGTGTAACCATAGCTGCCTCCTGTTTCAGGCTTGTTCCCTAGAAAACAGATCCTGAAGATAAGCTTACAAGCTGAGGCTTTATTGGTAGAATCCCAGGCTGTGGGAAGTTAAGTGTGGAAGGAAGGAAAGTCAGTGCAAAGTAGGGCATTTTGGAGCTGGCCACGGTTTCATGAGAGAGCAGGGGTACTTGTTCAGACACGTGGGGTGTCTCTGGACCGACTGTACAGACCACCGGATGTGGGGAAGTCCATCTGGGGGGAGGATGGGAGAGGAATCTCCTTGCTGGCTACATCCTGTCTCTTATGAATCAACATTTGCTTGTGGGACAAGAACCCCCGAGCACATCCAGGTTCTGTCACCTGAAGCAGCCACAGTCCATGCCCCAGCGCTTCATCTGGGCCCAGGGATGATGGGAGGAATGAAAGCTTTGATGGGAGGAATGAAAGTTTTGATGGGTCTGGAGCAATGGACCCTGAGCGCCAGAGGGCTTGTGGCTGCCACCGTGACAGCCCTCGCCCTGGGGGTGGCCACAGCAGTTGGCGGCGTCGGGAGGTGATGTAACAGCCGCAGCGGCCGAGTTTATCCACAACGGAGTTGCAAGCCTGGGAGCAGTGGAGGAACTGAACTGACCCAACACGGGCAATCCATTGTGCCTCTCAGATGCACCACGCTGTCCCGTGATCCCCAACTCTCACAGGCTGAGGACAAGATGCCCTCATTTCTTCCCCAGGAGGGCAAGTGCAAGTCCCTGCAAACTATAAAAAAGAATGAGCCTTAGCCCAGCCCTGACTTACATAGTATATCCACCGTATTCCTATATATTTTTTGACGTCTGCTCTGGTTTTCCACCTTGTTTATTGTAGGCCAACATCTGGAAACCATTCCAGGTAATCACGGAATGATTCCAAGTCATCCTCACAAGAATATGAAACCAAGTCATCCTTACAAGAATATTAAACCCCAAGTTGCAGGTAAACACCCAACGTCCTGAAGTTCCCAGATCCAGTCTAGTGTTCTGTTCGGCTTGGTCTAACACCCTCATCTACCCCCACTAGAGTCCCTCAGCTTCTGCCAGGGGGCACTGGCCACATCTTGCCTTTCCTTCGGTGAGTGGACTGTCCTTCCACGATCAAGCTTTGTCATTCCCAGCCCGGCTGCGCCGAGACCTGTCTGGTTACCGTGGAAGCGATGGTGGGCAGGAAAAGGGTAGGGGCACGTTAGAATAACGGGACGTTAGAATAACGTCGTTTTGCAAAGCCCCTCCCTCAGGTGACGTTGTTCTACAGTGTTCAGGCCGGGGGCCTGCTTCTGCCAACTAGGAGGGGTCGGGGCAATGTAAGGTTCAAGATTCTCAGCTCATGTGCCCAGTAACCCCACCCCAGGTTTCAGAGGTTCACACTTTCAGCATCGGGGTCCTGGCTCTGCAGAAGGAAAACTGTCAGGTCTGCACATTTCACACCCTTTGCAGCTCTGCCATCCTTGTTGCCCGATTTTTCAGCGGGTCTTCGCTGTGGCTGGCATCTTTGAAAACTGCCTTCCCGAGCCTGCCACTTCCCTTTTTCTTTATTAATGTCACTGTTCTGGCCCACAGCCTTACCTTCCACCTGCTACTTGTCCAGAGGCCAAAGCTTTAGTGACTGCAATGCTGCTGTGGGGATCTGTCATCTCTGTACTAAGAGCGACGGGGACCCTGCTGCTCTCAGACGGGTGGCAATCCCATCCCAGATCCCATCTGCAGGCTCTGTTGTCTAGAAAACATTTGGCACCTATGATCTTACTTGATGTTCCAAAGATAACAGAGTAGGAGGCTATTCTCATATGCTAGTATTTTTACTGTGGAATAAAACACCAGGACAGCAACAATGAGGGACTATGGAAATCGAGGCAGGGGAAGGAGGGAAAACATATAAAGGTGATACGTCAGAGAGCTGGCCTCTGAGAAAACAAAGCTGGCTCCTCCCGTAGGTGAGACCCCCTCTGGACAGGCCACACAGAGCGACCACGCTCCTGCCAGGACCCTCCCACTTCCTTCGTGGATCTGAGCTGGTGTTCTAAGGTACTCATGCCTGGAGAGTCAGCTTGGATCACCCGGCCCTTCTGGTCAACTGCTGTCCCCAGGAGCCAGATCCTGCAGCCAATGGTATGTATTTCATCTGAATCCAGAAATGGTGGGACGGGCACCAGCTCTCAAGGGTTTGATTGGTTTGGGCCTGGGTATCTGAGGTTCCCACTGAGGAGGGAGTGAAGGAAGCAGTTAGTGGTGGCCCAGACATTTCAATGAATAAGTGGTTAAGGGCCCAGGAGTCGATGGTGCCCAGTGAATGGGGATCTGAGTCACCTACTGTGGGCCAGACTCGTTGCCTCGAATCACACACGATTTCTAGTCCTATCAACCCTGGATGGATATGTTACTCTCTACCTTCTACAGAAACAAAAACTGAGGTTTTATGTTACATACCTGGCAAACATGAGAAAAAGGATTTGAACCTAGGACTGTCCGAAAAGTACAATTTGTACTTTTCCTGCAAGCCAGTGCTATCTGTCTCCATTCAGGTCTCTCTCTCTGCAACGTACACCTAGATAGACGTAGCGTATCTGTCTCTCCCAGTTTGAAGCCAGTTATTTGGCAATAAAGCAGATCTTGAGGTTGGGTGGGAAGGTGGGGTGGTGGTCATCGTGCTTTGATCTGACTTCAGAATAACAAAGGAAGAGTGTTCTTGGAAAATCCACATTGCAGAGGGTACTTCAGACACAACCAAGGAACCACATTACATGGGATGTGTGGCAGCTCAGGTTGGGCTGACTTCCGGAAAAGGTCTCGATGAAGTTACTCCCTAGTAAATCTTTGTGGCCCATCTATTATCTTGATGGAGTATTTTTACCCCACCAGTTAAATGTCCAGCCTTCGAAGACGCTGGAGTCACCCAAGATAGCATCCACATATATATATATATATATACATATATATATTTTTTTTTTTTTGCGGTACGCGGGCCTCTCACTGTTGTGGCCTCTCCTGTTGCGGAGCACAGGCTCCAGACGCGCAGGCTCAGCGGCCATGGCTCACGGGCCCAGCCGCTCCGCGGCATGTGGGATCTTCCCAGACCGGGGCACGAACCCGTGTCCCCTGCATCGGCAGGCAGACTCTCAACCACTGCGCCACCAGGGAAGACCCACATACAGTATTTTTTAATGCAGTCTTTGCACCCCCCCTTAAGCAGGATGCTGTCCCAGAGGCTTGGAATAAAGCTGCAGCACCAGCTCAAAGGGGAAGCAGCTTCCAGTGAACTGGGAGCTGTAAGCAGCCTCGCGAGATGGCGGGAGAATTAGAAATAGGCTTTGGGTGGCAACATGGAGGGAAACGTAGATATTGTTTTGCATTAATTCATTCAATCTAGGAGTCTGGAAAAGTGTTCAGCTTTCACTTTATTATAAATTTAGTCTTTAGATTTGTTGTCAAGGGTCTTCATCACAAGTAGAAATATGATGATCACATGTACTTGGCCACATAATCCTGCCCTAGATGCTTCTAGAATATTTTGAGAAAACGAACAATATGCTTCCCGCTCTTGTCTGCCCTCGTAGGCTTTGTTTTGTTATTAAATCTTTACTAGGAGGCAAAGCCCCCATAATCAAAAACCAAACAAAAAAATCTATATGCAGAACTTGATTGCCAGCAGGGCAAAAGAAAATGTTTAAAGTGAAGTAAGATGCTGGAGATTGTCTGTGGTTGGAAGGAAGAATTGCTCAGCACTCCCCCACCTCCCTTCCCTAAATGCCCCTTATTCCCCTCATCTTATCTGTCCCTCAGTGATGCTACCAGAAGCAGCAGTGGGGGAGGAGAAAGGAGCACCCTAATCTGGCGACAGAGACAGAGACAGCAGGATGGGTGCAAAGATATCTCTTCCTCTTCCAACTTGGAGGCCTAAGACCTATTTGTGACGCTTCAGGGACAATGAAAAATGTAAATATGGCTGTTTACTTATCGTTCTCCTAGACATAAAGGAGTGTTTCTACTAATGCACCAGGTAATCATAAAATAACTAAACTAATGGAAAATGGGAAGGCTAGAGGCAATCGTGAGGATGTATAGTAATGTTTTAATAAAAAGAATAAACCCAAGTTCCTGAGTAAAAGGATCCAGAGCTAGCAGGTGACCTTGAAAGGTAACATAGGATTTTGAGAACCATGGTTATTAAAACCCTATAAACATTTGCTTCAGTGCATGGTGAGAAAAAAAAAAAAATCTTAATGCAAACCTTAAAAACAATATTTAATAACTTCCCACATAAAGACACAAACACCACCATAGAATTTATTCTCACTTTATTAACAACGTGGCTTACAATTTTTTTTCAAGTAAAAAGGGTTTTTCATTTAGAATAAAAATTAAAATATAACTCTGATATAGATTTTCATTTATTTACATGAAAACATATATACAGAATACAATCTTACAGCAAACCACAACATGCCCTTTGTCCTGCAAATATCGAAAGTAAAAACACCAACTTTTCCCTTTTATGCACCAAAACATACACAAGATATGAATCAAATTCCAATACGAACTATTCAAACTGGAATGCAAAGCAGTAAGAGGGCTTTCGTTCACAACTAGGGGTAGTTTATGCGTCTAGATATCATGCTGGCTCCCATTTTGAACAACAAATGAGATGATTGTTTTTCTGTCATTTAAAAACTTTTGTCTCCAATTGCCCATCGTAAAGTGATTTTCAGCAAACGTTTGTTAGGACTTTACTTTTTCTTCAACACATCTCTTCGGTCCACATGAAGTACCCACTCTGCCTGGTGATGTAGGTCTTGACCTACTGGGACTCCCTGGTATCCCAGCCTTTTTTTAAACAAAACCAAGAAAGTGGAAAGTCTGCAGCTCGGGAAATTGCATTATTACTGTACATCTAAACCAGAGATTCTTTTCTTAACCAAAGCCCAAGGCAGCATCACGTGTCAACACTTAGAATTTTCAGGTGAATTAGGTGGGTCTAAAATAGCACAGTTGGACCTTACCACATCGTGTCTGGGATACATTTAAATCAACTCTAGTGATAAAAGCTATGAGAGTCGCCCAACGTAAAAACTCAACTAAGTTGGAGTAAAGCAATTTCCAGAAAACCCTTTAACAGAAAAAAACAAGTGAAGGAAAAAGAATCATTACAGTGTAATCGTTGCCAATAGAGCCTCCCTTGCTATTTAGTTTCTGCACCAGAGAGACACGGGCAGTATGTATGTCTCCCCAACGATTACTTTTTCCTTAAAAACTACAGATACCTTAAAATTTACTATTTTTCCCTTCAAATAATTGCACGCTTAGCCACAGCTTTCTAAAGACAGGATAGCGTAGGACTTGGAGCCTAGACTCACCATCTTAACCAAAAAAGCAACAATGATGCTCAAACCACAGAGGCTTAACACTACGGTTTTTATAGTTCTATCTACAGAAATAAATGCAAATGGGTGTTCGACAAAAGAAGTATGAAACCCCTAACGCTTCCAAAAAGAAGGGAGAACAGCCCTTAGAAAGGGGCGTTTGGTTTAAGATAAAAGGCAAATCTCAGAACTTGCCTGATGACAACACTCAAGATTCTGTGACACAAATTAAGGAAACTAAGACCGATCTTCAAAGGCTGATCAAAATCAACCTTCCAGAGACTCCAGTGTGGGGCAAAGGGGGCAGCGTGAAAGGCCTGAGTCATTTTAATTTATTGAGGAACGAATCAAAGCAAACACAAGAAGCCATCTTTCAAATATGATCAAATAAGGCGACGCACCCTAATAGCTGTACAGCTCAAGCACTCTGAGTCATCAAACTTTGATCAAATGAACCTAATTTTAAAAGTGATGGATTTCTCCATGCTATGCAGCTCTGTGGTGAAGGAAACTGGGTTTTTGCTGTTGTTATTTTTCTTTTGAAAGCCAAGAAGTTCTTCCGGAATGGTGGCCTTTCTACGTTTCTATTTTTGTGGACAGGATATTTTCCTCACACAGGACAAAAACAGTCAAGAGGTCAGAGGTCGATACAAGCTCCATTAGTTTTAGGGCGGGACTCAGGGATGGACTCTCAGCCTTAGAGATGAGGTGGCATTTCTGCTTTTCAAGTGATACACACCGTACATACAGACTGCAGGGTCTGCTCGGCTGGGAAGGGGAACACAGTTCTCGGGCCGTTCGCAGAGGTAATAAGCAGCCCGGTGTATGCCGGACGCAGGTACACAGAGCAGAGGACTCTGACCCCAAAGCGCTGTCAGAGACACAGCGGGGAGACGGGAGCATCTGGGGATGAAGAGGGGAGGGGGCATGTCCAGCTGGAGTGTTTCAACCAAGAACGTTTATCTTAGGGGCTGGGGTGCATTGGGGGCTACAGGTGTGAGAGCAACTCTTCCCGCCATAAGGGACGAAGACAGAGTAACGACACTGTAAAATGTTCCTTGAAAACTGGCCCTTTCTCTAAGGCAGAAGCTGGTGAGAGGTGAATCCTACAGAGAAATGAACACCACTTGACACTTCTGCAGCCCAAGTCCTGCTGACGTGAAGAAGCACAGGCCCCCATCACAGAAGTCCCCAAAGAATCTGAACTGGAGGGAAACGTTGGCAACACTCAGAGCGAAAGCATCTTCCTGCCCCTAAAATGTTTCCTGGCTCGCGGCAGGGCAGGGAGATGGCATGCCAGACAGCCTTTAGGACGCCTGCCCCAGAGCCGGGTGTCCTCTGCCTCGGCCGCAGCCGTCTCCCCGCCAGGCACACGCAGAGCGCATGTGGTTGACAGGGTGGATCCCACGAAGAGACCGAGCACAAGGAGAGTTCTGGGCATCTGGTCCCTCGGGAAGAGGATGCCTCCCGAGCAACGGTGGCTGCGTCTCCCCTGGGCTGCCGGGCGGGAGGCCTCCAGTTCCTCTCGGTGGGCCCCAGGGACCCCCCCTACGCCCCGGAGATCCACTTATTCCCATGCAGCACCCTCTCCTCTGGGCCATTCCTGGAAGGGGCACGAGAAGGCCATGCATTCTGAAAGGAGGCTGCAGCTCTCACATCCCTTCATTCCCGTCCCACATGCAACGGGAAGAACTCAGCTCAAAAAGGCCACAGTGAAGGATCACAGACGTGTCAGCAACGGGAAAATGCCCCACACCATGGAAAGGATGCCCTTTCCAACTGGTTGACGGCGTTCAACTCCACGGGACTGAGCGTTTAAGGTCAAAAGCACACGGCTGAGGAGGCAGCGGTGGGGAACCGAAGAGAGAAACGGGACCGCAGGCCAGGCTGGGGTCCTCACGGACGCTGCCCGTCTGCACAGGCCAGGCACTGGGCCTCCCAGCAGAGGCAACCGGGCAAGCCCAGTGCCAAATGTTTAAACTTGACTTAGGATCAGCTACAGGGGCGACCACAGTCTCGACCACTAAATATGTTTTCTCTTTTCATCAGTAACGGTGACAGAATGTTGACAAAGGTTAGCCTTAGTGATAGAGCCTCTCGAAATCTGACAGGTAACCAGCCCTCACGTGGCAGGAACATGAACGGCTCGTCAGCCAGCCCAGGATATTCTGCCTGGAACTGCTGGCACTGTCGTCAAAGGGAAGAGGTCAAGGTAACCACGCTCCTAGAGGAAGAGGAGGCAACATGGGCAACATGGAGCCTGAGCTCCCTCACACAGGTTTCAAGAGGCATCTGGGCAACAACCTGAGCTCCCTCACACAGGTTTCAAGAGGCATCTGGGCAACAACCAGCACAGAATACAGTGGTCCGTTTGGGCTTCAAAGAATATACTGGATCCGTCCAGGGTGCACACAGACGAAGCACCCAGTACAAAAGACCAGCTGGCCCCTGGAGCCACGCATCTCTCCACAAATGACTAGACCCACTTAATGAAAACAGCCAAGAAGTGTCCTAAGCAAACCAGAGCCAGAGTGAGCTGCAGGAATTACACACTCTTTCTTTTTCTCGCTTTGGCCAACGTGGACTCTTCCCTGACAGCAGGAGCAGGATAGGGACAGGGGCACACGTGTCAGTGTCACACGCCTAAGAGTTCAAACCTGTTACTCTACCGGAAGGAGGTCCAGGGTGATTCAAAGTCAGCCCAGATGACGGGGTCAGTCAATGGTCGAGCCAGCAGAACGTGGGGCTGCCTCCAGGGCCAGGGCCCCTCGTCACCCTGTGGTAGAGGCGTGTGCCGGGGCAGGGGTGACTGAGCAGGGCGGGGCTTGGAGAGAACCTCCTCGGGAGACCCAGTACAGTGTCCCTCTAAGGGAAGGAGCTGTTGGATCAACAGCTTCTCTCGGGTCTCTTCCCCACTCTTGCTCTCTGGGATGAAGCTCTGCCTTCAATACACAACTCAAGATGCCCCAAGAGACTAGAGGAGACCCTTCCTGACCTGGTCACAGTTAAATGAGCACATCGGAGGTTCTGTACAAGGCTGCAAGCACACCTCCTCCCTGCAGACTTCCTGGATGCCCATCTCCCTGTCATGACACCCGGCCTTCCTTCTCTGCCCAGACTTCCCGAAGTCTCCTCCGACAGGCGGAGTCCCTCCTTTGCTAACCGCCATCCTGAAACATCGCCTAGAGCTGTGCGTGAGAAATGAGTCACCACCAGATCAAACTGCAGTGACAGCTACACGCGTGTCGACCTGAAAGAAGCATCTATGGACGTGCCTGGGAACAATCACACTAAAGCCGTCTGCAAGGCCTCCTCCTGGGTCACAACCTAAAAGACATCACCTGCGCCTTAGTTTTCAAAGAAGTGTGGGCCTTGGTTTAGGAAACCTTGTTCCGAGGAAGCTGCCTGGTCTGGGGTGGGAAAAAGGCGGGGGCGTGGTCTGCAGAGATGCACGTCCACATCTGCAGGGTATGAGCTGAAATTCACACCCTCCGGGAGCCACTGCTGCGGGGCCCGGGGTGCTTTGGAAACATGGAAACCTCGAGCAGGCTGGTGGGCAGAGGAGGCCCTCGCGCTTCTCGCCTTGTGGGGACAAAGCATGTGCACCGCCTCACACGTCCCGGGAAAACGGAAGTTCCAGTCCCGGAAACCTTTCGAGACATGAGACGCTGCATCACCGGGACAGCGGGTGGAGCGGGTGGGGTCAGTTGGCGTACTGGGCATAGAAAGCCACCTTGACCCTCTCGATCTGATGGCACAGCTTGATGGCGGGCCCCAGCTTCAGCTCCATGCACTCCTGCACTGTGGGGAGGGTCAGCAACAGGAGCGCCTGGCCGTCGATATCCTGCCAGGAGACAAAGCCGGGTTAGAGCCCAGGAGGGACAAGGTGCACGGGGGTAGGGGGTGGGGAACACGTGAGCCACGGCGGGCTTCATGCCAGGCCCAGGGCATGGGGGCGGCTCTCGTTCCCTCTGAGCCTGCAGAGAGCGGGCCGAGACGGCGACTTGGCTTGATGGCTGCCTGATCTCGTGGCTAATGAAATCTTTCTGCTAAGATAACATTGGCTGCTGTGAAATTCACCAGCCTGGGCTGGAGGGGATGAAGAGCTGGACTGGGCTCTCCCTAAGCCCATCACCTCTTGCTGGTAAGCCCCAGGCCCCCAGATCCATCCTTCCTGGGCTTTGGTGTCCTCCCTCTGCTCTGCTGTGACTACCTAAGCCCTGGAAAGGGCTCTCCAGGAACAAGAGAAACGTTCTCTCTTCCCTGCCAAGCCCTGACAGCTTACCATCAGAAGGGGTGAGAAGATGCCACAGCACAATCTTCCACAGAGGAGAACACATGTACTTGGACATGTGTGTGTGTACACGTGCACACCCCCCCCCCGCATTTACAACCTGTGTCACCCAGAATGAGGGGTCTGAGGTCTACTCCCTGTGCTATCTTACTTAGCCCTTCTGCATCCATACCCAGGGGTCCCCACGATGGGGATATTCACTCAATCACCGTGAAACTGCATTCACTGTAGAAAGAAAGGGCACCAAGGCTCAGCCCAAGGCTTTACGATCACCCCAGTGGGCTCTGCCTCTCACCAGCTTGCTTCCTGTAAGAATCGGGTTTATTTATCTAGACATCGTTTGACTGGGTTACTGAGTGTCAAGGCAACCCCTCTTCCTGTTCACCCAGGCTTCATGTTCTGGAGGAAATAAACGAGGGCCCAAGAGCCTACAGGCCTGAGGTAACGATAAAGGTCGTGGTGGAACAGGTGCAGACCCTGAAGTCGGCACACGCACCAGGCTCTCCGCCACGCAGAGAAGCAGCGCCCCAGGGCTGCCGTGAGCCACAGAGATGCAGCAGCCACACCATCGACGCAGGCACGTATCTCAGAGACCACGGGTCGGTGAGTTTCACATAGGCAGCCTTTTTTCTCAAACTAACGGTTTATTTAGCTGTCTTGAAAGCAACTAAAGCAAAAAAAACCCAAAATGGGTCTAACTGTTAGCCTTGCCTTCAAAGACTACTGTTAAGGATAAACAACATTTATCATTTATTTGATCGGTTTTGAAAGCCACCTTGATGCACCTTTATCCCCTAAGACGTATGGAAGCAATAAAGAACTTAAAAAGCATCAATGCAAATGCCATTTATTATTGTTAAATTATGGACAAGCACCGGCTGTGATGTGTGCGACTGTAAGCCACGTCTCAACCAAGACTCAAACTTGACCTCATCAAACCACAAAGTGAGCAGAGCGGCCTTGAGTATGCCCTGAAAGTAGGAGACAAGCTCATAAGACTGTCAATGAATTTCTGATGCTATATCTTTTTTCCCTTTACATGTGCCTTTACACGTTCTTTTACATTCTTTTCACATGCTACCTATAAGACCACGGAGCAAATAATGGTACCCCGTGGCCTGGGGCCTGTTAGCTGAGTCCACTTTCAGAGCCAAATCCACATATATTCTATCGAAACTAGACCTGGAGAGTGCAGGCCTGCAACACTGGCTGATCTAATTAAGATCACATAGCTAGTGAGCGACAGCGGTGGAACTACAATCATGGTTTTCTGAAATTAAACTTTTGGGGGAAAATTGTAGCTTAGCTCTTCACATCTGTACCAGGTTGTGATGGCTATCCTTGGACACACAGATTAATTACAATTGAAAATCAGTCCTAAAATATTTGTGTAACTCTCCACAGTTTCAGTGAAGGTGGCTGCCATATGCATGCACCACATTGAGTGGAGGATGTCACTGATTTAATCACTCTGGGCATTTATTGAGCACCTACTAGGTGCCAGGCACTCTGAAGGCCTCTGGGTGCATCACACTGAACAAAACAAAGACTCCTGCCCTGGAGATGCCAGGAATCTTAAGGGAGGTAGACAAATAAGCAGATCCCTATGATATAGGGAACTTAATGTATGGACGTAGTGCCACGGGCCCCATCAGGCCAGGCTACAGAGCCGATCTTACAGGAGTCAAGGAAGGCTTCAGAGATTAGACGATGAGGTACTCAGACCTAGGGGACCAGTGGGAAGTATTAAGGTGAGGATGGACTCAGGGAACACAAGTGGTTCGTCAGTGCATGGAATTCCAGGGGCGCGGGGAGACACTGAAGGCAGAATTGAGATGGGCCCAGACAGGAACTGGGGACTTATTCTGGAGATGTGTGATAAGTAGTCACTGAAGGACATTAAGCAGATAAGTGACTTTATCAGGTGTGTCTGCAACCTAATATTGGCCACAGGGTATGAATTAGGCGGTAGGGTGGGGAAGGGATGAGAGGCTGAAGGCAAGGACCTTTATTAGGAGGTGGCAAACTGAGTCCGCTGAGAGAGCGCGTTGGCCAGAACTCGGATGCTTCCCGTCGGATGCATTAAAGTTTACTGTAAAGCAGATAAACCAACCACAAACTGGGGGGAAAAAGCCTGCTATATAAACAACTGACAAAGGATGGCAGCAGTAACCAGAATACAGAAGGAGCTACTACAAATCAATAAAAAGAAGATAAACTTTTTTTTTAAATTAGGCAAAAACCATGAGTAGGTATTTCACAGATGAAACAAAAATGGTGAAAAATTTAAGAAAAGATGCTTAACCTTATCAGGAATAAGGGAAGTGCAAATTAAGCCCACACGACAATATAATTCTATACCCACAAAAGTTAAGAAGTCTGACAATATTAAGTGTTGACACAGAAGCCTCTACATGACGAGTAGAAAGGTACGTTCATATGCTAGTCTGGGAAACATTTTGGAAATCAAACAAGAGCACAATAAACACAAAAATTCAGAGTAGTATTAACTGCCAGTGGAAATAAAGGGGAGGGTGAGAGGGAGGCTGGCCTTGGTACATGCAGCCACGTTGCAAAGTTCCTGATTCTTCCTTGGGTTAGTGGCTTTCATGCGTGTCCCTTTTATTAATAGGCCCCATATGTACAAACAGTACATATACCCTTCTGTATGCACAAACTAGTTCTCAATAAAAGCATTTCAGTGCATCTACATCTCTGATGTGAATCGGTATCTCTCACTGGTTTTCTTTCTGAAGTGAAAGTTTCTACACTTTCCTGACACACCACAGCCAAGGAAAGAGAAGGAATGCCCTCCTAAATTCATGGATCTTAATTTTGGGGGAGGTGTTATAAGCCTTTTAAGGCTGTTTTCATGTCTTTGCCAAATATTTATTAAATTATTCATATGTCAGACCCCAAAGGAGATACAAAATGAGTGAGACTTGGCTTCCTCCTTCTGCACCAGGGAGCAGAAACACCTGCGCAAGTAGCTACCAACAGCAAGTTGGGAAAGATACCCAGAGCCAGAGATGGGCCCTGGGACACTCGCCCCGGCTGGGGGAGCCAGGGTGGTCTCAAGTTTGATTGACTGCCTTGCAATAAGGCAAATCAATGTGGGCATGGGTTTTTGTTTTCCCCTGCTCTATCCTCAGCACCTAGAAAAATGCCTGCCGGGCATATAATAGGTGCTCAGTAAACATTTGCTGAATAAATAAATGGGAAGAATTGGCCTCGGTAAACTTAAAAGTCAACAGAAGGGTAAAAGAAAAGGGTAAAAGATGGAGAAAAGGAGGTGAGGAGAAAGACAGGGCTGGGGATTAAGAGCCCCCAAATAGCCAATACTTTGAAATAGCTATAAACGTAATATAACCTTTAAACATTGTGAATCACTAGTTGTACACCTGCCACTTATACAATATTGTGCATCAACCGTACCTCAATAAATTTTTTTTTTTTTTTTTAAATAAAGGAGAGGGTAAGAGAGAATCTGGAAGGTGAACAGAAGTGGAGGAGAAAGACTAGGGTATTCTTGGGCTACCTTAGTCTGTTCCGGCTGCTATAAAAGAACACCATGGGATGGGATGGTAGCTTATAAACAACCAACATGGATTTCTCACAGTTCTGGAGGCTGCAATTCTAAGATCAAGTAGATTCAGTGGGGTGTCTGGTGAGCACCTGCTTCCAGGTTCACAGACATCTCGCTGTGTCCTCACAGCAGGGAGGAAGCTGTCTGAGGTCTCTTTTTTTTTTTTTTTTTTTGAGGTACGCGGGCCTCTCACTGCTGCAGCCTCTCCCGCTGCGGTGCACAGGCTCCGGGTGCGCAGGCCCAGCGGCCACGGCCCACGGGCCCAGCCACTCCGTGGCACGAACCTGCGTCCCCCGCATCAGCAGGCGGACTCCCAACCACTGCACCACCAGGGAAGCCCTGAGGTCTCTTTTTTAAGGACACTGATCCCATCGTGAGGGCCTCACCCTCATGACCTCCCAAAAGACTCACCTTCAAATACCATCACACTGGGGGTTAGGATTTCTACATTTGGGTTTTGGGGGAGACATAGACATTCAGTCTATAGCACAGACACCACAAGCAATGTCATGAGGCTCCTGCAGGGAGAGCTGTGCTGTCTGTCGGGTGAGCTGGAATGTACCAGAATGCACCCCCCATAATGCTTCCTGCGAGGTGCCTCAAGCAGGCTGACAGGGACCAAGGGTAGCTCCTTTAAGTCAAGTCCTCAGCTCCCGAGGACTCCCTACTCTCTTATGGGAAGAAATGAGGACGATGACAGTGAACTGACTGAGCTGCATATAGCCTCAAAATAAAAACTCACATCCAGTGGTGAGGGGGTCCTCCAAATCCCCAAATAGAAACTCGAAGATGGCCCTTCAGTTTGTCTTTTCCAGGGCAGAGAGTGGGAGTAAACGCAGTGTTTATGGAGCTTTGAGGACCATGGATTCCTTCCCATACGGCCCAAGTGCTGACCCTGGGGGATCCACAGCGCCTTAAATCAACCACGAAGATACGCCGGTTTACATACGCACAGAGTCTGATCCACTTCCATAAATGACTCCCCGAACTCTGACCTCCTGCCTGTTGGGACAAATGTGCTTGGTCCCGCGGTCCTATAATTGACTGTGCAGTCAGCACCAGGGGCTGCTGCTATCAAATTCCAAGCTCATCGGAAGAGTGACACGACTTTGAGAAACACAAGATGCGTTTCCAAGTGTGTGGCGCAGCGTTCAGAAGCGCACAACGGACACGCAAGGATTCCCAAAATGATGAGGTGTTGTAAAATATGCCTGAGATAAAGTGGGGCCTCAAGATTATGTGCTAAAACTGCCAAATTACTTTTACAAAGTTGGATAAAGAATCTGGGCTCTTTCCCAGAACACCTTTTGGGAAAACACGTTGTTTGGACAGGTAGCATGACTGACTATCGGCCACGCGGACCACGGCCCTGCTCTCCAACCTCGCAGCTAGCAGCTGCTCCAGGGACCTCAGCTGTAAGCCCACCTCCCTCACCTTCCTGAAAAGACCCCTCGTGTGTGCTCTGGCTCAGCTGACCCGGCCTCACTCCCGCAGTCGGCATCACCTTCTACGGCCCGATTCTAGGCTATATCTTCCCAGATTTCTCTGCCTACAGCTGCGTCCTCTCCTGCACCGAGGATGACACTGTTTCAGTCTCTTATGTGCTGCTGCCAGCTGCTGATGTGTCTGTTGTCCCCAGTCGATCGGAAGCATTTAGAATTGCAAGCATCTTACCCACCTTTGTCTTCAGGCAGCTTTTAAAAGACTGCCTTGCACATAGATTATCTGTAAATTCTTGTTGAGATGAGGAGAGATCTTACACATTATCGGCTAACAGGAAATCAAGGGCTTTCTCAATGATTCACCTCCTCCGACTTGGAGAAACCTGAGCATCAGAAGGTCGTGACCTCCATTCCACGCCCACAGTGCCCAGCACCACGCCAGCACACATGTAGGTGCTCGGATGACGGCTGATCCTTGGAAGAGCGATGGGAGATTTAGAAATGGCATTTAAGGCAAGGAGAACACAGGCTGGGGCATCTGTGAGCTTCCTCAAATTTCCTAGAACTGGGGTTCCCGGCATGGAGAACTAACCTGCCCTTTATTGCAATGGATGTATTTCAGCCCTCTGTCTTGGAAACTCTGGATGAGAATGCTAAAATGGATACAGCTCAGGGGTACTCAGCATTTTTACAAAGGCAGAGAGGTATTTGTCTGTCAGATGCCAGGCTGGCAATCTAAAAATGTGATTTAACTAGAAATAAGAATGGTGTATTTAAAGGGAGAGTTAAACAAAATTAGCAAGAAAATTCCACCTGCTGATTGCAATATTAGGTTTTTTTTTTTTTTTTAATCTATAAAGGTGTGCAAGTTATAGAAGGACCAGCAAACTGTAGTTTGAGTTCTGTAGAATTATCTTAGCAAATGAGTTGTGAGAAATAATGCACTAAATTCCAGCTACTGGAGTGAAGTCACGCAAGTCACCACTGTAAGGAGTGAAAAACTGAGGGGGCGGGGGGACCCCCCCCTTATAATCCCTCTCATCGTAGCTTTTGTTTTGGTTCCAAAGAAGTTATTTTTTTCATTGATCATGTAGTTACAGACCTCACAGTTGATTTAATTTTTAGAAATATGCTCCCATATAATTCAGAATGGCTGGCAAATCACTTGTTCTGTTAAATACAGAATTACCATAAATGGACTACTCATTTTTAAGAAATGAAATAAGATAAAATACAGAACTTATACTTAGTACATGGGAAAATCACACTTATTTTGATACAGAGGTCAGTTTAGGAGTTGGTGGTTCCTTAGAGGGGATATTCAGGGCTTACAGAAGTAGAAAGAGGAGGGAATTAGTCTAAATGTGGATTACACCTGAAGCATCCTGGAATTTCTTCATTAAAAGTAAACCACTAGGGCTTCCCTGGTGGCGCAGTGGTTGAGAGTCCGCCTGCCGATGCAGGGGACACAGGTTCGTGCCCCAGCCCGGGAAGATCCCACATGCCGCAGAGCAGCTGGGCCCGTGAGCCGTGGCCGCTGAGCCTGCGCTCCGCAACGGAAGAGGCCACAGCAGTGAGAGGCCTGTGCACCGTGAAAAAAAAAAAAAAATAAACCACTAATTTGGGTAGTTTGCTTATTGCATGGCTCTGATTCACAAAAGGTGAATGAATAGGCGAAATTTTATTTAAGGCTTTCCTGCTTTTTATAGACGTGTGGAGTTTCCCTGTATAATGTACATATTTGCAACATGAAATTATAGAGTATAGATTTTTTAAGCAGTTACTATAACATTTCAGAGTTAAAAAGCATATATTCTGGTAATGGGAAGTTTATAATTTTTGTAAATGCTCCATGATTACGGTAGTCTCTGAATTTATGACTCAGAATCCAGGGAATGAAGGCACGTAGCTGTGACTTCACGTGCTGTGATTTCTCTCACATGCTGGTGGATAAACCCCCAGCTCCTCCTCATTCATCTAAAAACTCATATGACGCCTGGAGTGACCCACTGGAGGCCCCATCAAACCAGAGCTGTGGTGTTTGGCCTCAAAGGTGATAGAACAAATTAGTAATTAAAGGTCTGGTTGAACAAAATACACGCTCAGGTGCCCACGGACTTCAGGTAGCCCCGTCGGGAACAGCCTTTTACTGTGACAGATGAAACGGTCTAACATAGAACTTTAAATAGAAATAAGGCTATAATCAATTAAATTCTACCTATTTTTCTCTCTTATGAGAGAAATAAGTAGGTATGTAAGGCCAAGCTTTTAGGTGATGTGAGCAGATGTCCCTCGTTGATCCTAGAAGTGGCCGAGTGTCGGGAATGTTTCCTTCTTAGATGCCTTGGCTTGGGAAGGCACGAAACTTCCCGAGATGTTGTTATAAACAGGAATTAAAATCCAATTAAGGATGATTCAGTATAAGTAGTATTTTAGCCTTTTTCACAAATCAGCTTTGTCTTCACCTTCTTGCTTATTACCAGATATTTATGAAAGGAATCAACACTGAGCTTGTCTGCCCCTCACAGCAAAAACAGCCTCTGTTCTTTGTCCCACGAGAGGCCCAACTGGAAAACATTTGTCAGTTCAAAGTGGCATGTGAGTCTCAAAACAAGCCCTTGGACTAACACAGACCGATACCTTCTGTATCTGCCGCGTGGATATTGCAAGGTATGTACCGGACACTCAGTGGGCGCAGAATGAATGAACATAGGACCGGCTGGAACACGTGTTAAATCTGTGTCACCAGCACTCATCCCGTATACAAATGCGACGCTGTTTTCGACGTGCTGCTAGTAATAAATACCAGACCGGAAAAATGCTGCATCGGGCCATATGCTTTAAGCAGGATTTCAACCTTCTGCTTCGTTCTTGTTTTCAAGACCGAGATGCAGTTTCTCAACAAGCCCCAAATCATGTGAGTCCTCACGTTTCTCACAATTCTTTCTTTCCTGTTTGTGTGTTTAAATGAAGGGACATGCTCATTACCACGTTCTTTAAGGACAAGGAACCTTTTTCTTTTTGTCTGCTTTTAACTGTCGCCCAGAGAGGAAGTGCAGCTTGTCAGACAGCGAGGAGGTGGCCTGGCCTTCCAGCCACCATTCACTCGTTCGGTGCACTTACTGGGTGTCTACAGAAGACGCTAATGGTCCATAGTGGAAACCTTGGGAACACTGAGAACTCCCCTTTCCTGGGAGGAGCTGGGAACCACATTAATTTGCTTTTTACAATTCATTACTGCATTTTGGTGGCCTTGGGAGAAAATCTGAAAAGTTCACTGGGTACAGGGGAAATCAGAGGCCTTTCTTGTTTTCTTGATGATTTAATGCTTGAATTACTCTCTTTCTAGACTATTGGTTTGTATCATCTAAAAAAAGCTAGATGGACATGTATTTAATTTATGACATGGAAAACAGTACTTTAGTGAAAAGCAAGGTTGTGAAAGATACACTGTGAAACAATGCAAGAAATGTCAACAAATTGAGCAAACATGGTAGAGCACGTGACAGGCTTCCACTTGAACCTTCTATGTGAGGCCAGTGAGAAGTGTGCAAGGTGGATTATATTTAGAGTGGGGATTTATTTTCATACTAACTTAAGGGAAAATATAGATTAAAAACCCTCCTTCCTTATGGCATATCATTTCATCTGCTAGATTGAAAACTTTTAAGGTATAAATTATATCAATAGTTCTCCCATTTATCCATAATTTACCGTAGTACCTAACATACCATAGGCTTTAAAATAATTTACAAAGAAAGAAGTGAAGGAAGTAAGAAAACCGTGACAAAAGCAGCATTAAATAAAGCGCAATGGCCCAAGGGCTTCTGCCTCTGGGAAGATCAAGAAGACTTCTCCCTCTTTCTCTCGAGAAGTAAAAGCCCTGAATGTTATAAATAAGACAAACATAAGAAGACTCTGGAAGGTGGAGAAAAGAAGGCAGACCAGCCAGGGACAGTGGGACTCCAGATCTGACACGGTAGCCAGTCCTTTGAGCTTTTGTTTTTTGGCCTCCTATGTCTTTAGTGTTACACAAGCTGGCAGCCCAGAAATGCCAACGGGCACAAACGAAAAGAGGGCCAACGGAAGCCTGTTCTCTCTACTGGAAAGGGGGAGCTGGGGAGACAAAAGCCTTTCAGACGACAACTGCTCCACCACGGGACAACGCGCACCCCACCCGCCAGCCAAGGCAGAGCTGGGAGCCCTGACCTCCAGCCAGGCCAGGCTGCATAAGACCTAGCCCTCACCAAGGGGCATCCGAGGACCCCTAGTAGAGGCCGGAGCTGCGGTCTCCACTGCACGGCAAAGAGACCCCACGGAGCTGCAGGTGGGACCGCACGTGGAGCCCGGGTGCCCTGCTCCCCTGCCCCCAGGGACGAGGAAGCCCCCCACCCCCTGCGGAGGCCAAGCCCCAGGAAGCCAGCTGACACAGAAGACCCGGAGGCTCAGAACCAGAAGAACTGCTGTGCAGTGGAACCCCGTACCTGCTCCTGAAATATTTTGGCCAGGGGGGCACAGTCCGTCAGCTTGATGAACCTCACCACGTCTGTCACCGACCACTCCAAGGGGTTGCTCTCCAGGACCAGCCTCTCTTCCTCCTCTTGCTTCACCGCCTGCAGAGGGAAGGGAAGCAGGAGACTGTTTTCTCACCTCCCGGGTGGCGGGACCCTCTCTGAACCCTGAGGGCTGGAGCCGGGCTTTCTGGACCACTCGCGGCCTCCTCACGAGGCACCTGGACAGGTGCAGAGGCGGCCGGTATCCAGGGATGCTCTTAGCAACTCGTCTGGGTTATGACTTTGCTCCAAAGACTTGTGTATCTTTAGAGGTTAAAAAAAAAGGCACAGTGACGGCCGCTGTTGACCCCCAAGTTCAGGAGCTCTGGGGCTGAGCGCGGGATCTCTGGTCGAGGAGGAGACAGGGCAGGAGCTGGTGTAGGCGCGCGAGGCCGCTATGCCCCCATTTACATGTGTGAAGCTGGTGCCAGCGACCTTCCAGCTGATCGTGTAACACGTGGGCTCAGGGGAGACCAGATACCCCGACTACACACTTTATAGCATCACAAGGTCTCCTGAGGAGGGAAAGCCTAGTGTTTAATGAGACCCTGAGGACTTATTCTGTCTGTTCTCCTGATCCCTGTGGTTTTAAAACCTTCCGGAAAAAGAGGTGCTATTACTTCTCCCAGAGCCCCATCCTGAGGTTCACCGTCCTGCTCCGGTGGGGTGTGGAATCACCAAGCTTTCTGCCCCTGATTTAGCAACACAGCCAGAGCAGCTGCTGGTGTTTAACTTAAACAGGGGTCCCCCAAGTGAGGTCCCGTGCTGCCCCACTGGGGGCACCAGACGGGCCAGCTGAAGTGGCCTGAGCTTTACCTCCGCTGCTTCCTGGCTGGAGGCCGGGCCCCTGGGGGCCCCCTCGGCGCTGGGGGTGGCCCGGGCCCTCCGGCCCCTCCGCGTCCTCTCCACGGGCGCCCGGCGCTCGGGCTCCGAGCCGCTTCTCAGGGTCACGGCCCTCCGGGGCCGGGTGGAGGGCACCTCGGCCGAGGATGTGTCCGTCTGGTCATCACGGAGCTCGGAGCCGGTCTCCTCACTCCCGGTGTCATCGTCCAGGGCATCCGCATCCTCCTCTTCACTTTCCTAGGAGGACGGAAGATGCACTGAGGCAGTGGGGAAGGGGGCCTCCGGGAAGGTGGGGGAGGGGGCCCGCAACTCCACCCCAGGTGCCGGTGCCACCCTCCCACTGAGATTTGTCCAAGGAGGCCTCGGAAGATGGATCCCATGGTCCCACCCCGGGTCCCACCTGCAGCCCCTTCCCAGCCGAGACGCTGCAATGTTAAGTCTGCGTTCGACAAATAAGGAGGGGGTTCTGGCAGCTCACGATTCTCACCATTTAGCATCAGACTTCAACCTGGCCTCGGTTGTGAAGCCAGGGCGGCGCTTCCCGATCGAATGTGGGAAGCTTCCGAGCAGAACATACCTCTCCGGAGCCTGCGGCAAAGCCCACGGTAGAGGACCTCCGTTTCTTCTGCACAAAAATGGATTTTCGTCGTTTCCTGCGTCTGGCCGGTTTAGGGTGTCCGCTTTCAGCACTGCTTTCTCCAATCGGGGGCTTAATGATCTTCTTCCTCTTCCCATAATAATAAGCTACAGGGAGAGAGATGATGAGATTACAAACTTCATTAAGAGGTTATACCCATGGGCATGCATGGATGGGGAGGATAGAGACAGGAGTAAGGCAGAGGGAGGAGAGAAGGAAAACTAAAAGGAGAGGGAGGGGGAAAGTGAGAGAGAGATCATTCCTTCATTTGAGACCATCAAAACTTCACATCCCGGGGCTTCCCTGGTGGCGCAGTGGTTGAGAGTCTGCCTGCCGATGCGGGGGACGCGGGTTCGTGCCCCGGTCCGGGAGGATCCCACATGCCGCGGAGCGGCTGTGCCTGTGAGCCACGGCCGCTGGGCCTGCGCGTCCGGAGCCTGTGCTCCGCGACGGGAGAGGCCACAACAGTGAGAGGCCCGCATAGCGCCAAAAAAACCCCAAAAAACTTCACATCCCATTTACACCTCAGGAAACAGTTCTGAGAAAACAGCTCCACAGGGGGGAAACCTGTCCCCAGTGCCCTCATGTTTACAAGCTGTTACGGACAGAACAGTGTCACCTGCCGCCTTCACAACCCCTCACAAATTCAAATGTAGAAGCCCTAACCCCCAATGTGACTGCATCTGGAGGTGGGCCTTTAGGGAGGTGATTACAGTTAATGAGGTCATAAGGGTGAGGCCCTGACCCAACAGGACCGATATCCTGACAAGACGAGGAAGAGACACCAGGGATGCACAGAGGGAGGACCCTGTGGGGACACAGCGAGGAGGCGGCCGACTGCAAGGCAAGGAGAGAGGCCCCAGGAGAAACCAGCCCTGCTGACACCTCGATCTGGACTTGCAGCCTCCAAAACTGGGAGGAATGAATGTCTGTTGTTTAAGCCCCACAGTCTGTGGGACTTTGCTGTGGCGGCCAGAGCAGACTGAGACAGAAGGTGAGCCAAACAAGCTTAGAGTTGTTTCAGGAGTTTCTCTCTGCTCCCCTTCCCTGCCCCAAACGCTGCACACAGTGGTGGCAACCGCTGCCACCGGAGATGCTCCGACAGCTGCCCCCGAGTCTGAAGCTTGAAGAATGAACAAACACAGTGAACACCTACTGGAGGGCCCTGGTCACGAAGGATTTCCCCATCCCTCGACCTGACCGAGACCAACCGGCAAACACACAGCCCAAATTAATGGGGCACCTTCTGTCTTTTCAAACAGTGTTCCTTCCCTACTACGTAACTATACACTTTATTCTTTTCTCTCAGTGGAGACTTTCATTACTTCTGAATTCAATAACAGAGTTATACGTCTGTATTACCTCCTAGAGCAATAGTTAGAAAATTATTTACCAACTTTCAATAATGATTGATATATTTTATCGTTTGAATGTATAATCAACTAACTAAAACCTATTATGGGTCCAGTTTTCAATTATGATCAACACTGAGATGCTTCCTCATTAGCCAAAGCCTCAACTGTTCCATATGGAACTCCCATTATTCCAGAAAAGAACCAGATGCACCAAAGGAAACTTTATCTGTGGCTGGAGGCATACAAAGGAAAATACCAAATGCATGGCTCCTGGATGACGGCGGCTGTTTCCCACCCTGCGGTGAAGCACGTGTCCACACATCCCCACACCACAGTACCTGAGAGGAAAGTCACTCAGCCTCCACACCTCAAATTCCTTATACGCAAAATGACCGACTAGTGTAGGTTTCTTTCAGGACTAAAGCTGTCTACTTCCAGTACCTTCCACTTGAATTTGGTCCGTAAAGACGGCACTTATAAAACTGTCAAGAAACGCCATGGGGTTCTTGGGTGTGAACAAACACTTATCCATTAGTGTCTGACACCTAGAGAGAACCACAAAGCAGCTCATCCTGGAGTGTGGTCGCAGCAGAGCTGGAGACATCCCCATCCCTTCCTTATTCTAGGAGAGAAACAAGTATCTACTAAGTAAACCTTAAAGAATTCTCCCGTAGCAATTCCTAGGAAAAACTATGCAAAAGGTGTTGAAACAAAAACAAACAAATAAACAAACAAACAAAAAAACAGCCCACCAACTACATGGTCTGCGGGTAGGCCCACAGACCAACGTTCCTTTCAGATTTGCACTTACTGTATTTGGTTTTGGTGTGAATGGAGCAGTTCTCCGGGCAGTTTTCAGAAACCAGCACAGGACTGAACAAATTTGGACAGCATTCGAGCTTGGCACAAACACGGCGGCAGAAATCCGCTACTTGGTCAGATGTTCGGACGATCTTGGCCACGGCCCTGTATGTTTTGCCTCTATACCTAGAAACAAAGAAGAAAAAGTGATGGAGAGACCACACACTTACTCAGATCTATTTTGTACAGTGGATTCCAAAGCGGCCCATTCACTTTCTAAAAACAAAGCAGGTTGTGTGTGGTTTCTCTGTCATTTGTTTTCGTTGTTCCTTATGAGTTCAGAAAAATATTTTTAAGAAATGCCCAGTGCCATGGGCAATGTATGTGGTGACCAGGCTAAAACAGGATTCCAAAATAAAGATTCCCAGTTGGCATATTCTCACCGGGGTCTACGTAATTGAACACCCCTCCAGGATGCTTCTGGAATCTAGATAGTGTCACTCGTTGCTCATGACCTTTGAGAAATAAAACCTTTCTCCTCCCCAAGAAAAACCACATGAAGTCACCAACGAAAAACTAGAGACCAGATCTTCTGGAAATCAGGTTGGATGGACTCCTGTTTTAAAAATAAGTACTACAGCCCTCATCCAAATGCCTATTTAATAATGATGTAAACCATGCTGGCTGAAAAGGTGAGCTCTTCGAAATAGTTTGAGTCACCTTTCAATACAGTTTTTAAAACTATCGTTGGTATAAAATAATGATAAACTTCTCAGTTGGCAACAGATCATATGTCTTTATTTACTTCGCATCTCATTAAACTTAAGAGTCCACTGAAATGAGAATACATCAAAATAGCTGGGCCTATTAAACTATGTCCTTGATGTGCACCCTAATTTTCAAGTTGAAATCCTGAACGATAATTTATTTTCCAGGAAAACTGCACGTAGTGGGAGCTCTGGCTGAGAGCGCTTGTGTTAATTTTTGGAAAACGACGCAAAATCGAGAGAGAAAGAACCACCAGGGAAGGCTGACCTTGTCAGTTGCCCCACCAGCCGTGTCAACCTGCTCCTTTACACAGTTGTACGCAGATCTTCCTTGACTTCCGATGGGGGTTACATCCCAATAAACCCACCTTATGTTGAAAATATCGTAAGTCGGAAATGCATGTAATGCACCCAACCTACCGAACGTCAGAGCTTCGCCTGGCCTACCTTATTAACCTATGGCTGGGCACCATCATCCAACACAAAGCTTATATCATAATAAAGTGCTGACTATCTCGTGTAATTTACTGAATAGAGGAAGTGAAAAACAGAATGGCTGTCTGGGTCCAGAAGGGTTGTTAAGAGTACCTGCTGTCCACCCTCCTGACTGCAGGGCTGACTGGGAGCACACTTTGAAACAGTACAGGAAGGCAGCAACGATGGAGGGACCAGGAAGGATTGCCTCCCTGCTGTGAATGTGGGGACCCACTCAGAGTCTCAGAGTGCACACAAAGACTATTTTAAGAGGAAGATGTTTACGATTCAACAGATGCAGAAAGCAGCTTTCTTGGAGTTTCCATTATCTGACTAAAGGCAGAAATTTCTGAGCAATGAGGATCGCCATAAATCCCCTTTGGGGGTCGCTTCTCATCCTAGGGATAAACCTACCATAAATCCCCTCTTGGAGTTTCATGGCCTTGAAGAAGACAGAAAGGCCACTCCTGCCTGCATAAACAAACTATTCCAAACTTTCTTATCTCCCAGTTTTTCTCCTAAAAACCCACTTGTCTTTTCCAAAGAAACCTATTTGTTCTTCCCCAGAGGCCTTTTCTCCCCACTCCCTTCCCCCCAACTAAGTTAGGGATGACTTAGGTATAAACTCCAAACCCTAACTGTCCCTTTGAGTTATACATCATAGAGCACTTCTGTGTGTACATCTATTGCACCAGGAAAGAAATGGTCTTTTTTTTTTTTTTTTTTTGCTGTCTTTTGTCAATTTAGTTTGCAGGCTCCCAGGTACTGAACCTGAGAGGGTAGATGAAGGGGTTTTCCCCCTGACATCAATAAGGAAGTGTGGGTAGCCTTCCAATAATTTCCTATCAGCCCAAGTAGGGATTTATGTCCGCATGTGAGTGCACGTGGCAGGGTGGAGACAGACAGATGAAGATGGACAAACAAGAGTTCTGGGGAAAACGGTCTCTTCTCTTTCAGTTAAAGAGTTGAGAAAAATCAAAATGGATGTTGAGTCAAAAAGAAATACAAAGTGAAAACACCAACACTGATCCAAGCAGAATGACTTCAATTTGGCCTAAGTTCTATCATTCATCTTTCAAAATGACCCATAGCAGGACCTTTTTAAAAAATCTGGTGATGCAAGATTTACTTGTGACAGGACTATGATGACAGTGGAGAATAAGGCTCCTGTCTGTCAAGGTGAATTCACATCCTCAAATATTTAAGGAAGAATTAAAAGGGGAAAAAAAGATGGTAACTGCAGAAATAAGGATGCGCGGCACACAGTGAGAAAAATCGCTCTTCTCATTAGCAATAAATAGTAAGAGATGGCCCCGACTTCCTTCAAAACAAAGATTTTACTTCACTGGTCACAGATTCTTAATCTACAACTAGGGTCAGTGCAACACTAGTTTTCAGTCTTAAGGTACTCACCCTCAGAAATTTCTCGCTTCCTTCTTGATTCCTGTATTTCAAGTCATGGGAACTCTGTGTGATAACTGGGGTGGGCGTTTATTTTATGAAAGACAACCTCTAATTCAGAACATCCTAAACTGGTCTGTGTGTGACCCAGAAATGCCACGCCCATAACCTGATGAATTTATTACACGCTGAAATTCAGTCTTCTCTTCAGAAACGGGTTCACCCTCTTGCTTAACGTAATGTTTACAGCATACATTTTCACGAGAGCAAATTTCACAAATCTGAGCAAAGTAAAAATTAACATATGAACCAACAAAATCTTTCTTCAGTGAAAAGTCTCTCAGTTTGGGAATCCTTTTTCACATAAATCTCCTTGATAGTCAAATATTACATCTTACTGTTCATAAGGCATGGGCATGAATAAATGCCCCCCAAAAGGTAAAATAAATGAAAACACACACAAAATTGTCATTGCTTATGAAAAAAGAAACCAAAATATCATTTCCATAGAGCTGAACGTGACTCACCTAAAAGTAAAGATTTGACTTTATCTCGTTGCTTCTGCCTAAGTGATAATGAAATCTAGTTCACTCAAAATTACATCAGGATATTTCCACTTTAAATATTCTGCATTTACCTCTACTTGGCTTTTATAAAGGTTGTCACAAAAGCCATTCAAACAAGAGTCAACAATTTTTCCCCCTCAGGAAGATTCTATGACATGTTGGGAAACACATGTAAATGTCTCTAAAAGCATAGGACTGGATTTTTTTTTAATCCCCTTAAGGTATAGCCAGGTATAGCCTAAATTCCTCCTCCCCAAATTCTAAATAATGTAGGTCAATTTAGTAACTTCAATCCATCGGAAAGAAACAATGTTCTCTTCCAGAGCTGCTGAAGTGAACTACACTAGCATCCCCTTTTCCTTTAGCACAAGCTATTCCTGGTTCTGCCTTGCAGTCCATGTTGAAGACTCATCATATGATAGGCTTCTTACACACTGTTCAAACATTTCGATAATTTGTTCTAGCATAAAAGGTATGGTTGTTGGCTAAACAGGCAAAATCATTGGGGCCAACTGTAAATGACAGTGTTCGTTTTTCGTCTATTTACAGATCAACCCTTGTCAATGTCACCCCTATCCTCTCAACTAAATGGGTCTTTTCAGAAGAGGAAAAAACCAATCAGAACTCCCAGATGCTAAGTGACAGCGTTCCTAAAGCTCTACAGAGAAGAATCTCATGGCCTTTCTTACTGAGAACACTCTCTGTGGTTTTATAATTCAAGGACCACAACCAAGACAACTGAATGCCTTAAATGCATGTCTCCGCCCTCACTGAGTTAATTTATTCACGAAAGAAAGCATCTTAGCCTTTCAGCAAAATGGGAAGAAGTCAACTCTCTCTCCTCCCTTTTGCACCAATGAAAACATCAAAGTTATCAAGATCTAAAACGTTGTCATTTTACATCAGAAGGAAAGAGGTGACTCAACATGTAGTATTATAAGAGATATTCCCGCTGACTGTAAATCTGTCATTGTTAGCAGCTGCTTTAAGATGCTACTGTGATCCAGACACTTGAAATCCAGTTCAGACACACATTTTCTCATTATAAGTTGCTGTGTAAGATTCTGCTAAGGAAGGCGCTGTCATGTTTGATATGATAGGTAATACGTTGCCTTTACGATACAGCAGGGCTGGGTCGTGCTGTGTCTGTTTTGATTGTATCAGGCTGGTTTCATAAAAGCTCTGATCAACTTGGCAATGGGAAAATGAGTGACAACAGTGCAAAATGAACTCTCCCTGTCACTCTGGGAATCCGGAGTGAGTTTCTGGCTAGCTTAGGGAGCAGGGGAGATTTTAATGGAATTTAAGGTCGTTGTACTTTTACTATTTCCATATCCTTGGGTGTATTTTGGATGTACTGAATTTTACAGAAACATTTTAAAACAAGACGTAAGAAGGGTTTCTCTCTATAAATACTTGCCCGGGTTTCCTGCCACCACTACCAGTATGAATCGACGTTATAACAAAGTATTCTACTGTGTCTGATGACCTCCAGCTTATATAAAGTAGAAAAATACAGAATGTTAGATTGGAAAAATAACATGTTTTATTTTTTTCTGGGCTACAGGTGAAGCTCAATTAAATATTTCTTGGGAAAGAAGGGAAGGGTGAGGTATGGTGTCACCCTTCATTGACACGACACCTTCCAACAAACCAAAACTCTCCTTATTTACATGTATTCCCTTTAACTTTTGTGGTTTAGTGGAGTATCATTAGACCATACATGACTTTTGCTGAATCTAAAATTATAGAGATGCTCAGAAAAGACACAGGAAAGGCTGAGTGGATAACTCACCATGAATGCGAGTAACTGTGAATTTGTCCACGTCTGTACTCAGTTCTGGTGTGAGTTAACCATGGAGGAAAATACCACTGGTCATATAAGTTATTTAATATTCCTTAATTTTCACTACAAATAGGACAGGCACTTTCCCTAAAGGAGGGCTTAGGTATGCTCTAGCCATTGAAAAGTAGTTCACTGTTTAAACAGCATCATTTTCCAAATGTTACAGCTAAGTGATACCTTTTGACACCATTATACAGGAAGTGGACCAATGAAGATCTATTCCATTTGAAAAGAATTAAGTGGATATTAAAAGCCCTCTCAAACCACCCAAACTATTATTAAACGTAAAGTTATCTTGAGACATGGGTCTTTTTCTATCTGTCTCCTAAACAACTGAGTTCTCACAAAGCAAGCCAGGGGGTGTTCCCAATTTCAGAGACCAAGAAACTTAAAGCAAAGCAAACATTACCTTTCCAATTAGCCTGTTTCCAAATAAAATAAGTGAGCAACTACATGTCCAGCCACAGCCTATTAACCAAAACCAAAGAGAGGTATTGGTTCTTCCTATTTTTTTAAAACTGTCAAGTCGCAGAGTAAGGAACATTGTATCTGGTATAAACTCTATAGAATGTACCTGGCATAAACTCTATAGTATCAGATATTAAGATCTGTTAATGAAAAACATATAATAATGATAAGAGAAATCCTCTCTTTATATAAACGTTTCCCTTTGGATCAAACAACCCATCAGTACATTTTTATTCTGAATATTTAACACAATAAACTCTGTGTGTGGTGCACAGAACTGCAGAACAACAAGCCTTCTGTTGGTTTCCATTTCTCTGGGCCATGTGAAAAAGAGGAAGGACAAGTTTCAAACTGGCAGGCGAAGAATGCTGAGAACCCTGGTTTTCCAGAATCGAAAACACTTACTTGGCCTTCAGTGTCTCCTCCTGAAAATTCCAGCGTGGGTCTTCCACCAGCTGTAACTCCCGTAATACCCTTCCAGGTTTGTAAGCTGCATTGATGATCATGCTAAGAACCTGTTGGGAAAAAGGAATCGCCGTGAACGTCCACTGCATCCATTTCTGCTCAAACGAGAATGCTTTAGAAACCGCGCCGCTGATACTTCAGAGCTGTCTGCCCGGCACCTCCCGTCAGCAATGGGCTGCGACGGAGTCAGAGAGGATGTTTTGCAGCTTGGCACTGACGCGCTCGCCATCAAGGGGATAGAAAGGGCGTGAAATCCGACGCCTCTGCCTGGGAGAGTGTGAACCGCTGGCCAGAGGGGATGGCTGGTTCTCACTAATGTTCCTGGTTGCAGAAAAACTGAACCATTTTCTCCAAAGAGCCATGGATCATCCTTCAACTGGATTCCTCTTCAGTAGTATCGGTTACTAAGAATTCCATTTTATCCTTAAAAATATATTTCAAAAGGAATCACTAAGATGGACATGGGAGGTTTGTTCCAACGCTTCTGGATAAGCTTCAGATACTTGTACGGAGGGCTAAGAAATTACTTGAAACTCACCTGACGCTGACCCAATTTATGGACATTTAACATCAGGACATTTCTCAGAGACGTGTTTCGAAAGGAAGCCTGAGTGTCTAAACACCATCTGACAGCTTCCTCAAGCCACCCCTTCACTCCCAAGTCCCAAGTGCGAGAAAATGAACACGTGGTCAGAACCACTTCAACAGTCCCGGAGGGACCAGACATCTCCCTTCTAAAGCCTCAACTTCACGCTCTGAGGCACTCGTTTCCCATAAGCAAATCCTCATTAGCAATGAACATTTATGAGTTCTGGCATGCTCGTGAGCTGTTGTTATTTGGATAGAGAGCTCAAAAAAATGTGAAGATGCAATGCGGCACCTAAAGGAACACTGAGACCTCGGGGGCTTCATTCCATGAAACGCCCATTCGCTGAGGACCTGCCCTGTGCCAAGCCCTGGAGCATACAGACAGCACACAGTACCCGCCGTTCCTGAAGCCCCTCCCCGTCCAGAAGAGGAACGAGCCAGGCACTGAGTTCACGTGCCGTGTTTCGGAGCAAAACCCCACTGAGAGAGTGAGAAAAATTCCTTATTGAGTTGGGAGGACACTGGCTACATCGCTGAAGCGCCTACTATTTTGTGAAGGAGACCAGCACAGTGTCAACGGGAAGAAAGATGAAAAGTATGCTGCAGAAAATTTCAAGTCCCAGTTTTCATGTACCTGGTGTGTTCTGGAATGTAACTGGTGTGGTCTGCACCCTGATTTAATTGAGAGAAACAAAGCCTTCTCATAACTGAGGATTCGATCTTGAAATATTCTATACTCAGCATGGCAACTGTCTTTTTCTTGCCTGGGTGGCATTGTGCTATGTTCCCAGGTCCCCGTAAAGCCCCATCAAGAGAACATGTTTCAGCCAAGACGCTAAAAGGCCAGGACACAGCAATACAAGCAGTTAGTTCTACTGTGTTTGTCTTCTCTATTAGAATAATCATCTGATTTTATTATTTACTGTCAGTACAATTTGCAGAAACCGAGTGTAAAAATAAATCCATTTGAAACTGGCGGAAATCGTGCACCAAGTGTTTATCAACAGACAATAAAACGTCAACTGAATCTTTTCATTGTGTTTCGTTGAGAAAGCCCCAGAGCTGCATCTTATTTGCTGTACAGAGAAATGCATTTTGTGACTGTGAAAAGAAAATGCCTTCTAGAGCTCGATTCAGAGTGAAACAAAGGCATGTGATACTGAATAATTTTCCCCTGGCTTTTCCCAATGTCACATCATTTGTCTCTAAATTCAACAAGCTCTCTATAAAACTTTGGAATTGCGAGCTGAATCATTTATGTACCTGACATCTTAGTGTATGATACTTACTCCATGAAAATAACTAAGTTGACAGCTGTTACGATGACCCAAGTTAGACTGAATTACTGTACCTTGCGAAACATCAGAATTCAAGTTATTACACTCTGGATCACAAAGGGTAGCTCAGACCCTGCCCCCAATTAACTAACAGGATGTTAGCCGTGAAGCTGATGAACAGTCTTCCCAATAAACTGACATCAAGACTGCTCTGAGTATCTCAAGGAGGAAATTAGCGCTAGAGCAATGCCTCACTGGATTTCCTAGGCTTCATGAAATGTTTATTGGGAACACCCTTCTACACAGAAGTCCCCACAGTATATTATAACAGAGGAGCAATAGCCTTTGTAAAGTTGGACAGATATGGGATGGGATCCCAGGTCCATCCCTTAGAAGCTAATCAAGCTTAGGCAAGACGCTTGATTGACTTTCCTCATCTGTATAATGGGGGCGCTGCCAGTTACCTGGTTCACAATGAAGGGGGTCAGAACTTGTCACCTCAAAATATGCCACTTTGGCATAGGATTAATTTTTCCCTGACACAACTGAGACACAGCAGACTCTGCAGGAACTCTCTGCCCTCCCCCTTTCTGCCTGAAACACTGTGAAAGTGTCCCGCTCCCCGCTCTTGGACCAGGAGGAGAACAACCCTTGTCACTGGAGAAACAAAGACGGCCCAGAGAGGACTCTGCACAAACAAATCTTACTAGGAAAAAAACCCCCTTATCTTCCGTTAGATTCCCACATATACTTAACAGTCCTCGGCGCCCAGACCCCTTTCCCTTTGTCTGCTCACCTCTCCACAATGTACTGTCTTTTATGAAAATGGTCTGTAAAAATCTCAAGCCTAATGGCTTCTTTGGTTTTTAATTTCTTGCAACCCTTTTCTCCTGTTAATCTGTCTTTTGTCAGTTTAGTTTACAGAACCTACCTACTGAACCTAAGAGGGTAGAGGAAAAGATTTTCTCCCCTGTAATAAGGATGTTGTGAGAAATAAAGGAGGTAACAGCTCGGCATATAAAAAATGTTTAAGGTAGCCCTCTTCTTGATATCCAAGCAGTCCTCATCCACCCACAAAACAAACTCTCCCTGAGCCTTCATCTCTCTATTCTCATTGGCCTGTATTTACGTTTCAGTCAAGCACCTTCGCAAAATAACTCTCCTTAGAAGCTCCTGACTCGCTTGCTACTGCCTCTTCTCCAGAACCCAACTTCTCAAAAAAAAAAAAAGTCTATACTTTTAAATTCTTCATCTCCAATTCTCAACCCACCCAAATCTGGCTTCTTCTCCAAGCGGTACACAAAACTGAAGGGCACCGATGACCTAATTCTCAAATCCAAATTGCGCTCCCACCTCTCTGAACCTCCGAGGGCTCCGACGGTGCATTCCACGGCCCCGTCCTGCTGCGCCTCTTGTTCTCCTACCTCTGCTCCATCAGGCGCAAAAGTTTGCTCAGAAAACGGTGAGTGAGTCAGTTACAGGAGAAGAGAGAAGGGTCCTCAGAGGGAGGAAGAGACAAATAGAACAGAGCGTAGGCGGTGTCGGCAGGGCAAGAAGCAAACAGCGCCAAGCGTCTGGTACCCGGGAGCCCCTCAGTGAATGCGTGTCTCCTTCTCTTGCCCCTGCCCTTTCAGGTGCAAGGTCAGCACTCAAAGGATTCCGTAAATCGATGGGATTTTTTTCTGTTCACTTTGTGAAATCACGGAATTCCGTTATTTCCTTTCACGTGCACTATCATGAAAACTTCTCCCTGAACACCGAAAGTAACTAAGATCGTTTCCAGCCTCAACTATATCATATGATTAAAGTTATAACGATGTTGAAAGTGCAGGAAACCACTTAATAGGAAAATTAGTTCTCTGAGTGTTAAGATTAGAAAACACTTCAGAACGCAAATATAAGCTCCCACAGCTCAGGCTGGGCTAACTTAATGGAAAGAAGACAGGTTCCTGACCTCAAAGGTTTGTCATCTGTTGAATTCTAGTGGCCAGGGCGGGAGATGTCCCTTTAGGGCAAACATTTAGAGAAAGACTGGCCCACAGGGAAACAGGAAGGAGGATATTCTCTCTCTGGCGAAGTCAGAAGAAGGATCTGGATGCAAAGGAGCCCCCTTCAACATGTTCACTGTTACAGCAGACCTTTCTGCTCTGCAGTCTGTCCAGAGCCACAGTTACAATAATTAGCTTTTTATAGAAACTGGGACCATCAAAGGCCCTCATGGGCCTCAAAGATGATTTCTTTCAATTTCAAAATCAGGTGAAATGGAGATAATTTTATGAATGGGTTTTTTAAAATGATAAAAAATTTCTCTTGCCTAACCAGCCATTTCTCCATCAGTAGGGCTTCGCCAGGTGGATGGGATACATAAAGTGTGAGAGGACCAAAATGAGACAAGACTCTGATGTGAGCACCTGTGCTGTCGATACAATTAGAGGCCCGGCAAGTTGCAGAGCAGACAGACAAGCAGAGTTTTCTTTTTGTAACGAGATGTAAATGGAGAATATTAATTAAAACACGTCTCCAAACCCAAAGAAGGAGTTTGGGTTTCAAACGAACTGTAGCAGCTGTGCTTCTTTTCCCAGAGTGAAGTCACATTTATCCTACACCCCCCAGAGGTCCACAGTGTTATCAATGGAGTACGCAGCACTTCTTCTTAAACGCTCACAAAAGTAAACGCCACCAAAAACTGAAAAGAAAGGAAGATGTTCTCGTAAGAGCAAAGAGGAAGCAGCAGGGTCTTTCCTTCTCTGCAGCGCAAACGTAACCTTCTAAGAAGCCAGAGGAAAGCACGAAACAAGCTTGGAAAAAAACACAAGACTTTTCCAAGTTATTTACCCTTAAACGTAGGTGTTTTCATTCAGTCTCCCGAATAACTGACTGCTCTGGGCACGTCCCCAAAATTAATGCAACTGCTGCATCTAATATGCCCCCAAAATATTACCTAATAATCACTATGCTCATCTTTCCTTCGGTTATTAGTTACAAAAATTGTAATAAGAACAGTAATAATCTGACGTGCTTTCCCAGGTGGACTCTATTGCTTGGGCTGAAACTGCCCTCTACCTTTGTTTCGATTCTTAACGGAAGGCTCACCTCCCCTGGACAACCCACCACCCGGAGAGCAGGCCCTTCCGCCCCCCTCCCCAGGCTCAAAGGCAAGGTCGGGGAGCCCAGTGCTTCCCTGGTAGGCAGCCCCCTTCCCCCGGCACCAAAGTACTCCCTACTTTATCACTTCAATTTGATTAAAAGACCACTCTCCGAAGAAGCCTATATTTTCAGGAATTATCCACTTCCCCCTGGAAGATGAACAGGAGAATCCCATCATACCCTGTACCTTCCTTCAGCTTGGTCACCAGAAACGCAACACTCTTAGAACACTCCTTCTGTCCAGAATCCCACTCCCATACGGCTCTGCGCTTCCCCCTTGTCTGCTCCAATCTCAAGCTCCTCACGGCTTCCCAAACCCACCCACGATGCCCTGAGCTCACGATCCGTCAGCGGCAAAATGCCCTTATACTCTAGACTATTTTCCAGGGTATTCTTTTCCACCTGTGGTTTTCCCTTCTGCTATGGACTGAGTGTGTCCCGCCAAGTTGCTACGTTGAAGCGCTACCCTCCCCCATGTGATGGTACTGGGGGTGGGGCTTTGGATGGTTAAGTTTAGATGAGGTCCTGAGGATGGATCCTCCATGATGGGGTGCCCTTGTAAGCAGAGACCAGAGAGCCTGCCCTCCCTCTCAGATGCGGGGACACAGCAAGAAGGCAGCTGTGTGCAAACCTTAGGAAGGGAGCCTCACCAACCTGCCCTCCTGATGAGAAATCAGGGACTTCATTTTGTTTGTTGCTTTCTTCATAGTAGCTAGAACCATGCCTGGCGATAGGAGGTGTTCAATCAAGACTTTTCTGGAATTTGTTCAACGAATTTCAAGATGGGCACTGATACTGGATCAAATTATTCTGTACATCTAAAACTTAATGATTGATTCACTCCAAGAATTTATCTGGTACCATACGTTCTATGTCAACGGAGGCCCAGGAGGTAGCATTTGCCACTGATTTTCTTGTTACAGAATCCTACCCTACAGTACAATAAGGAATTTCAGCAAAAGTGTCTTATCATCTTTACAGGCAAATCATAAAACCTTCACAGCAAAAACAAACTTTGTGCTTTCTTTTGCCAACCTTCCTGGACACCGTCTAGCTAATTCCTGAATCACACATTACGTATGTGCTATAGTTTATACCACCCACAGGCTTGGTACATTGTTCTTAATGGGTTCATGTTCAGCATAAGCTTAAAACAACAGCAACAAGAACACCGGAGAATACTGTCCAGAGGCACGTCTGCATCTCTGATTTTGTTGACTGACTTAACTGGATGTCACTCAGGCAAGACTCTTCCTCTTTCCAGTATAACCTGAAATGCCTAAGTCCTCCCCCCTGAGGCTCTGCAGCGGGGACTGTCAGCTCACCTGGGGGGCACATCTCCTGCTCACCTTGACTCCCCAGCTTCCAGCACAGTGCCCACCAGCACATGCTGATGACTCAGGAATTGCTTAGGAACCGACGAAATGGATGAATGGGATGGATGGATGGATGATGTTTCATTCCCTGCTGGCTTCCCAGAGCTGGAGTGTATCTGATGTGACCATGCATCAGATACACTCTGATGTGTATAATAGCTGCTGAGTGTCAGATAACTGAATGGAAGACCCTGGGAAGGTGCGGATGGACAAAAAACAATACGCATACACCCAGCAGTCCCCACACCACTGACCTCTGCACTTTCTGAGGCTAAAGAGCTACTAAGACCACAGAAGCAGACTGAGGGAGAGAAAAATCTTACTCAATAAAGGTGAACGCGCCTGGGCTCCTTTGTGCCCTGGTGGCAACCCAATTAGTTACCCCAAACTCTGGCATCATCGCACCAGTACTCAGGGCTCTTAGTCATTTCTGCAGTCACTGTTGGCAAAGTTAAACTAATCACAACCCACTCTCTTAAAAACCCAGGAAGGCTCAATGGGTCATGTCTAAGCCTTTGCATCCCTGGACCAGATTGTGATGAAGAGTACCAAAGTGACTCTTTTAGGTACACTAGATATAGATAGATAGATAACGATTAATAGATAGAAAGATGAAAGATGATGGAGAGATGAATGGATGAATATGATATACAGGAATAAATGATAGAAAGATAGATACAGACAGATGGTAGATGGATGGGTAGGTGGGTAGGTGGGTGGAGTGAGGGGAGGATAGTGTAGGGTGGATGCACGCATATGTGTGTGTCTGTATTTTACGAATCAGGAACAACTTTCCCCCTTTGGTGGAGCAGAAGCTGTGTCTAGCCTCACTTATTTTATCTTATCCATCTAGCCCATCGTATTCAGACTGGTCCCTCAGTGTCGGGGTGAGTCAGAGGTCCCAAGCCTGGCGATCTCCACTAAGTGGGGCAGACAGTTGTGCTAGAGGGAAAGAAGCAACCAGGGAGGCTCATGGATCCAGAAAGTTTCCTGAGTGTCCAGGACTCATGTTGCTTTCTCCTAAGTTCCACATCAGAAAGAAAAGGCAATAAAAATCCAGTGCCATATTTTTGATTTTCCACAGAAAAGGCACAACCTGTCGATTTTCCCTCTATAAATGTTCATTTCTTAAACGGCTGAAACCCTGCTGCCCAAAGGCAGCAAGTGAAACACAGGTCACCCCTGCTGCTGAGGAGCAATTCCGTTAACACCTGTAGCTTCACGCATCGGAAGGTGATGTGGAAAATGGGAAAAAGGACTCCTATCGACTCCCCACCGAAAATGATACGTTTCTCTTTTTTTGCTAAAAACAGAGGTTACACACCGCAAATAATTTAAACCAAATAATGTTTAAGAAAAACCCTGGGCTCCCCCCAAATCTCTGTAAGGCACGTGGGATTTTATCCTGGCAGGCTGCCTTCAAACCCATGGCCTTCAGAGTTGCTATGAAAACACAGACTCCCATTCTTCTTGAGTGGGTGTTTTCAGAGCCATTTCTGCCAGTAGGACCCGGTCGGTGTTCTCCCATTGTGTGTCTGCATTAGAAGCTGAACTTTCCATTGCAGTACACATGGACAGGAGTGAATACATCAGATGCCCCCCCCCCACCTTTTCCTCCTGTGCTCACCAGCTCTCTCTCTCTCTCACACCGACACAGGCACACAACGCCTGCCTTACTGCACTGTAGACAAAGTCAATACCGCAGACCTGGCCACTCACGAGCTTGCATAGAAAGCATGAAGCAGAAGTTCTTTGAATGCCTCTGCGAATGGACGACAAGACTCCATCCCACGATGCTGATGGTCTCAGAGGTGTGGGACGCTTGGGATGCAAAACCTCCCAAGTTCACCGAGGGCCCCCAGGGACCTGCAGTTTATTTGACTTGGGGAGACCCTGGCGTTACTGGGGCAGGTGTGCATGGGAAAGTACTGGGGATAGAAAAGGACAGTCCTGGCTGGTGACGACCATCCTGATCTTGCGAGTTTCATTTATGACAAACACCATCACTTCCTGTCTGTCGTCACAGGGCCCACTCTCCCTGCGACTGCACCCGGGGGTCCCACAAAACGCCCCGGGGACCTGAGGGGCTGTGGATGGGCTCGACCCGTCCCCTCCCCTCCAGGCTACTCGCTGGGAGCCCCTTGTTCGAGGTGACTGGACCTGACTGGGCTCCTGATCTTAGAGGTTGCCTGCCCCCCCCCACCGCCCTCCTTCTGGAATCGAGGTCCCTACGCCCTCAACCCTACTCAAGCTCAGGACGCTCACTGCCCAGAAAGTGAACAGGCGTTCATCCTCCCGTTTGCCAGAAACTTCCTCCCCTCTGGTCCACCACCCTCTCAGCACTCAGGACCCCTCAGGACCCCTCTCCAAAGGCCGGCTCCACATCCATGCCCACAGACCTTATGTATTTCTCCAAGAACCAGACAGAGGGAAAACAGCCATCACTCTACATCTTCCAAAGACAGAAAAACGTTTAACTACTAACACCCCTGATGGCCTGAAGAAGCGAACGTGCTGTGTCTTTGCTCTAATGCCCTCATTCTCTGTAAGTGAAATGTAATTGGAAACCATGCCCAGGTCCTGGGCTGAAGCAGGAGTATTAGCATCAACACTGGCTTGGTGGGACTTACATTTTTCTTGCACTCACAGAACTGAAGTGCTTTCTTTCTTTTTCTTTCTTTCCTGCCTCATGCATTTTCTGAACATCAGCAAAAAACTAGTTCCTGTCATCAGAACACTGCTCTGGCCTAGCTTTTTTTTTTTTTTTTTTGGTTGCAGAGCACAGATTCCGGACGCGCAGGCTCAGCGGCCATGGCTCACGGGCCCAGCCGCTCGCGCATGTGGGATCCTCCCGGACCGGGACATGAACCCGTGTCCCCTGCATCGTCAGGCGGACTCTCAACCACTGCGCCACCAGGGAAGTCCCTCTGGCCTAGCTTTTAAACTTGATTGCTGGCACCTATCAGAGAATTGATCAGGGCTAACTACTGCTGAATTCTAAAAAAATTATGTAGTAAACTAGCCAAGCCCCAAAGAGAGACTGACCCTAAGGCCACCGTGTCTGTTAACAGGGTCCGCAGGTGGCCAAGGACCTCACTGGAACCACTGGGACGTGGGTGTGAAACGGTCTTGTGGGGACTTTACACAAGCGCATCCATTCGCCAGGTTTTTTGTGAGCTTCCCTGTCCCATTCTGATCACTGGCAACACAACCAGGCACAAATTCAGGCGGGTGACGTGGCCATGGCAAGGGTGCCCTCAAGGGCTGAAAGCACTGGGGGAACTCAAGAGAGTCCACTAGGTCTAGGGGCTATATTTTATACAGTGACAGATATCCCTACATGTAACCTGGGCTTGGTTTCTTCTTAGACCAAATCTACCACCTGCGGGATCTGTGGTCTGTGCCAACTTAAATGCACAGTAAGTGCTCACTTGTCTAGGGGCAGTGTTCCAGCAGCCTCCACGCTCCGAGGCATCGGCCCTGGCAGTAAGAAGGGCCTCTGGGCATCGAGCTTGCTGAGCTGACTCCTGGGAAGATCTCACTGGGCCCTCCTTAACCTTCCCTACCTGGAAGTAACCTCTGCTGCAGCTGAACCCCCTCGACGGTTCTATTCAAGGGCTCTACGGCGAGTAGGAGCTCAATAAATAAAGTTCAGTCGATGGATAGAAGTTGACTTAAATTTGTTAGCTGATTTCCCAGCCCGAGGGAGTAAAGGCAGAAAACCTAAAAGGAACTGGGAACATCAGAGGCTGACCCAGTGAGTAACATGGTGAGAAATGGCACCAAGAAGAGAGAACGGTCAGGCAGATGCAGAACTCAGTGTGCGTTCACTGGGTATCTGCGACGTGCAAGGCGCTGTACTATAACAGCATGATACAAAGGACAGATGTTAATAATGGGGGGGTCCTGAGTCATTGAGAAATTAATTATATTTGCCATCCTTGAAGCAAACTTCGGATTAACCATTAATAATTTTGGATTGTTGGATATTTTGATTTCTGTACTTATCGGTTCCCAGAAAGAATACGAGTGATCCAGAGTTCACTGCACTAAGTGAGCAAATTCTCTTTCTCGGTGTGCGTGTTAGGGATATGTAAATAGAATTGCTGATACCTTCCCCTTTCATCCTACAGCAACAAAAGAGGTGTCAACAGATAAAGAGTTCTACCTTGGTAATTCAGTCTTATATCTCGGGCTGGAAGGTGAGTTTAAAAGAAGTGACTCGGGCTTCCCTGGTGGAGCAGTGGTTGAGAGTCCGCCTGCTGATGCAGGGGATGCAGGTTCGTGCCCCGGTACAGGAGGATCCCACATGCCGCGGAGCAGCTGGGCCCGTGAGCCATGGCCGCTGAGCCTGCACGTCCAGAGCCTGTGCTCCGCAACGGGAGAGGCCACAACAGTGAGAGGCCCGCATACCGCAAAAAAAAAAAAAAAAAAAAAAAAAAAAAAGAAGTGACCCTACGTGGGATAGGGAGAGTGGGAGGGAGGGAGACGCAAGAGGGAAGAGATATGGGAACATATGTATACATATAACTGATTCACTTCGTTATAAAGCAGAAACTAACACACCATTGTAAAGCAATTATACTCCAATAAAGATGTTTAAAAAAGAAAAAAGAAGTGACCCTTATTTATGTGGGGTTTTCGTGTTCTTTACAAAGCACGACGTCTCTGGGCTTACCCTGCAGGGGAGGGTTCCTCGTCGCCTGCCTACCCTGTAAACAGTCAGATGGAAAGAATAAATATTATGGGCCAAGCTGGGGCCGTACACCATGTCTTGGCTGCTGGCTGGAGCTCACTCCCCAGCATCCCTGATGGCCTTTGAGAGGGGCTGCCCCACCCCCTCCTCGGCCACCATCTCCCTTTAACTTCTCATCAATGGGATCCATTCGCCACTCAGGTTGGGCGCCAGCCTTGCACTGTTTGATTTCAGAACGTAAAGCATGAAGGTGACAGATCTCAAGAAAAGCAAGTCTAAATAAGGACACAGGCAAAGCGCCCAGGACGGGGTCCTGGCCCGCAGGAGACTCTGGATTCAAATTTCTGCATTTTCCACGCCAGTCCCTATGGTCCTCATATTTAAGGCGCTGCAAGCATTCCTTCCTGTTTTCCTTCCCGTGATCCCACCAATGCTCCAGGCTTCCCAGATGCTTTTCCATCCCCTGGGGCAGGCTGCCCCCTTCTCCCACCCCACAGACCGTGCAGGAAGTCCCCGAGATCTCCAAGGCCCTGAGCCCACTCTGAGATACTGACTACCCTGAAGATGCTACTGGCTTGTCCGTCCCTCCCATGACTGAAAGCTCAGGACGGGCAGGAAGCACCTGCTATGCATCTTCTACGTCAAATTCGCCTGAGCAAATAACAACAGCAGTAGCCTGGTCCCTTTCTTACAGGGTTGCTTCTCAACTGTAACCCCAATATTTTCTCTAAAACAGATTTTTTCCGAAATATGAGAAAGTCTTTAACTGCGAATACTGTTGATAGCCTGAAAAGTAAACGCATTCTGGCTTTGCTGCAATGATCTCTTCCTCTTTGGGCGAAGTGAAATGTGAAATCTCACAGGGGCTCTCGCAAGGCGGGAACTGCACGGGCGCAGCGTCACCTGGAGGCTCCAGTCACCCACAGCTTCAGCCCCATATCCCTCAGGATGCCAGGGAAGCCGTTCCCAGGCAGACCCTCTCCTCCATCCTGCCTCCTGCTGAGGCCGAAGGCCAGCCAGATTTCTCATTTTCTCTTTTCAAAACATAACATACTCTTTTATACCAGTGAATCTTACACCTATACGTAAGGACCAATGCTATCCTCCAGCCACACGTGACCACCCTGAACTCCACCGGTGCAGCCTTATCTGTGTTGTGCACTCAAGGCGCCATCACTTTGCCTACTTCAGGTCAAGTGTCACATCCAGAGATCCGTCACATCCCACCCTGCACCCAGACCACACGCTCTGATCTCCACCGAGCCTTCACCCGACTGTACGTCTCACTTAGAATTATGTCATCTCCCCAAGAGGACCGTGAAACCCAAATGGGCAGAGGGCAGGGGGTGTTTATTTCTTGACCTGGTACTCGATGCCGTGCCTGGCTCCCAGAAGTTGCCGAACACACATTTGTTCAATGGATAAATGGACGGATAAATGGATAACTGGATCCTTGTGCCCAAGGAATTAAAACATGCTCATCATGGTATAGTTTGATGTTTCGGGGTGCTTTTTTGTCACAGAAAACAGGAATGTACCTACACAAAGGCTCAAAATAGGCCATCTTTTTAAACAAAAAAGCAATGATTCACAAAAGACTTTACTCAAATGTAGAGCAGGGAAGGCACATCCCTCCCACTAGACAGGGAGTGTTTCCGGGGCAGGAACGCCATTTCTATCTTTGTACCACCAGCCTCCAGCTCGCAGGATTGAGAGGAAAGACGTGCATGTCATGGTACATGTTGCCTGAATGGACTCAAATTCCTATGACCCCCTTCTTCAGGGATTGTGCCCACGTGGCCACCACCCCGTGAAAACCAGTCCCCTGTGGCTGTGGATGTGCTTTACCTCTTTAAGGACCAGCACACATTTGCCTGGTCCCACCGACTGAGGCAGTTCCGCAATCCTCCCCTTGTTGAGGTAGGGGCCCGAGAAACACCTGTGGTTGATGAAAAGCTGAGGACAGCAGTACTTCCCGTTGATGGTACCTGCAGGGAAGAGAAACACAGCTGATGCTTTTGGACCGGAGAAACCTGCTTAACCTACTGCGCTGGCAAAACTACCCAGAGGTGCACTGTGTCTTCATATCAGAACGTTTTACATCCACAGTAATATCTTAGGAATCCTGATTATTTTTTCTACCATATAAATGAATCTTCTGTTTATTATGCAGGATTCAAAACACACACACAAAACACAGAAAATAAGACAATGACAACTAAGGTATCCTCCAACGTAGCTTAAAGAGAAAAACACCAGTTACACAGCTAAGTTCCCCTAACCTACCTCAGGAAATCCCGCACCCAACCCCCCAGAAAGAACCCACTACCCTGAAGCTGGCATTTACCATTCCCACGAGAGTCTAGAAACTTTACCACACAACATATATGTGTATCCGCAAGCAATTCAGGATACTTAGGTTATTTTTAAAATATTCCATACAGGTTTTCTGCAACATTTTGTCAGTTCAACATGAGGTTTCTGAGATCCACCCAAACGGGTAAATGCATATCCAGAAAATTCACTCACTTTTCTCTTTGTGTAGTATTCCACTGGGTGAATATAACACAATTGAATTTTCTGTTCTCTTACTGATGGACATTTAGCTGTTTCTACTTTTTAAATATTACCCATGGTGCCTTCATGAACACAACTGTGAAAATCCACTCCTGCTTACGGACAAGAGATTCTTCCAGGTCTACAACAAGGGGTGGAGTCGCTCAGCCACTGGGTCTGTGTACCCTCTTTTACTAGAAGCGGCCAAGCTATTCACCACAGGGACCCAAATTACACTCGAATAAGCACTGCCCAGTTCCTGTTTGTTTTTTCAACTGAAGTCTAGTTGATTTACAATGTTGTGTTAGTTTCGGGTATACAACACAGTGATTCAGTCATACATATACATGTATATATCTATATTCTTTCTCAGATTCTTTTCCCTTATATGTTATTACCAAGTACTGAGTAGAGTTCCCTGTGCTATACAGTAGGTGCTTGTTGGTTATCTATTTGTATATAGCAGTGTGTATCTGTTAATCTTTGCCCCATACCCAGGCCAACCCTAGGTATGGTCAAGCTTCCTCATTTTGCCAGTCCATGGATGTGAAATGCGCCTCCCAGGGGCTTAACTCTGCATCTTCCTCATTAGCCTTCCTACTTATAAAGCAAAAGGGCAAGGTGCTGATCTAATTGTGTCTCAAGCTGCCATGCGGAAAAAGCAGAACAACTAAATGGTGAGGTATCCCTGTCATCACTGGGATGCGTCTTGATGTCTACACACATGGGCTGCGGTCACACAGCCAGCTGAGACTCATCTTCTCCTGCCACTGTTCCAAGTCAAGCTGCACTAACAGTATGAAAACTTCCTTTCTGTATAAAAACTTGTTATTCATTTGGGATGGTGATTTGACAGTCTGGGAAGCTTTGTTTTCACAGGACTTCAACTGAGAACCAACGGGTAAGGAGGGAGACATGTTACTTTTCTGGGTATAAAACAGAAGGAGTAGGGGCTTCCCTGGTGGCGCAGTGGTTGAGAGTCTGCCTGCCGATGCAGGGGACACGGGTTCGTGCCCCGGTCTGGGAAGATCCCACATGCCGCGGAGCGGCTGGGCCCGTGAGCCATGGCCGCTGAGCCTGCGCGTCTGGAGCCTGTGCTCCGCAACGGGAGAGGCCACAACAGTGAGAGGCCCGCGTACCGCAAAAAAAAAAGGAGTAAAATAACAATTACCAACTCTGAAAGATGACATGGTTCTTTTAAAACCATTCTGAAGTTTGAATTTTATACAACAGGAAAAAAAAATGTCCATAGCTGCATTTACATGGAAATTTGGGGATAGGATTACTCTGCCCAGACCTTTAGGAAAAAACAACCTTAGTAAGTCTACTCACAAAACTGCTCTCTTTACTACAAAGAAACCTTTGCCTAATAGGATTCTTCCACGGTATATAGGTTTTAATCCTGGAATTCAGAACAGGCTTCGTTTTGGCTGGAAAATAGAATTCTTAATCAAATATATTACTTAATGTACAAAGATGTCTATAATCCGATTTGTGGTCAAAGGGTAATTCACGTCTGTGTTTTTAAAGGTTATTGTAAGACGCAGGACTTTATACATTAAAACACATATACTGTTCCCAACCAGCTATTCAAACAGAGGGTTTTAGGGAACAATTCAAAAGCTCACAGGGACTTAAGGATTAACCACTAGTGTAAACATGCAAGTGTAACTGGCATGAAATGTCCAGAAAGAAATGCCTGATAAGGATATTTTCAACTCCTTCTTTTTCCACATGATTATTCATGATACACAGTCCTAACTGGGCTCGTAATTTCCAAGTAACACACAGACCCTTTTCCTCAGACCAAGGGAAGTGTCTAGAGCTACCGACCAAGAAGCAGAAAAGAAGAGGCACCAAGAATTTAGCTTAGAATTTTTCTTTAAAAGAGTAGGTATCTGTAAATAAGCAGCAAGAAAAAAAGCCAGTTGGCTCAAAGTTGAGTATTCTCATGTTGACCTAAAAATATATCCATGTCTCCAGTCACAGCGACATACTGGGAAGCGTCAGGGCGTCCTAAGTAGCTCGTTTACCTGTGGTGTCCAGGTGAGGGAATAAACAAAGGTCGTGAGGTATTTTCTCAACAGGCACTGTGGACGATGATCTGTGGATAAAGAAAAAACTCCCATGGGTTTCACGCTTTAGAAGAAACTGGTACCTTCCAAAGTCTTTTCATAACTTAAAGCAACTATTAGAGAAATCTAAGCTAAGAATGTGGTCAGATACAATGTGTGCATGTATAACAACAGGTAAGATCTTTGCAGGCAAGTCTTACAATAATTCCAAGAAGCCTATGGGTCTCCAGCCCCTGGAGGGGTCATCACTGATCACTGAGATTCCTCTACGCCACTCCTGGGCTTGTCGCTTGTTACAGAATTATAATAATGTCCTTAATTATATTTAGGACACGCAGAAAGTCAGCTTGCATCCACTTTAATTAAAGTCAGACTTCTCATCAATGACTTTCTGCTGACTTTTGATTTCTGGCGTCCATGCTTGTGTGGGTCACGGCCGCACTGAAAACAAAATCTCCAAAGAAAATCTAAGAAGTGATGATTCTTAAAATGTGAAGTAGGTTTATGAGTCTATGACGGAAGTCTGTGCTGTTGTTCAGTAAAAAGCTGAACAAATATAAAAACTGTCACCTTGGGGCTTCCCTGGTGGCGCAGTGGTTGAGAGTCTGCCTGCCGATGCAGGGGACACGGGTTCGTGCCCCGGTCCGGGAAGATCCCACATGCCGCAGAGCGGCTGAGCCCGTGAGCCATGGCCACTGAGCCTGCGCGTCCGGAGCCTGTGCTCCGCAAAGGGAGAGGCCACAACAGTGAGAGGCCTGCGTACCGCAAAAAAACAAACAAACAAACAAAAAAAACTGTCACCTTAGGGGAAAAGAGGCAACTTGGCTTTCCCGGGGATGTACAGGTTGGCTGTGTAGAAACCGCATAGCTGGAAAACTATATAAACTCCAAGAAAACGGTAACGAGAGATCTTAGTGGGGTCATCTATGGTGCTGGTTCCCAAAGTGGGGTCCCCCAGCTGTCAGATCAGCATCACCTGGGAACCTGTTACACCTGGAGATGCTCAGGCCCCACCACAGACATCCTGAGTCAGAAATTCTGCAGACAGAGCCCAGCAACTTGTGTTTTAACGAGCTGTCTAGTGACAGATGCGAGTAAAGGGTGAAAACCATTGATCCACGGACTGCAAATTGAGGAGTCGTGAATTCAAATTTGGCCTCCATGACGTGACTGTTAGTTTAGTTTTTCCTCTCTATTTCAATGTTATCCAGATAAAACTGGAGTGAGATGATTAACCTGAAACACTGTTAGAAATGTAAAAAGAATACCAAGAAAACTGTTATTTGCATCAAATAACCATGCAGTTATTATTCAATTTCATTTTATTTATGTTTCAATTCAGGTACATGAAAAAAACCCGCTGTTTTCAATTCCCTTTCCAACAGTCTACTAAGAAAACATAATGACTTGGTAAGGGATGTGCATCGTAGTATATTCCAGACTTTCTCCAACATATAAGAATGTTACCAACAGTGACGATTTTCCAAAAAATATACAGCTGGCCTGTCCACAGGCGGTCAAACACCCTCCTTCCTCATAAAATTACAATAGAAATGTGGCGTAACCTACATTTATTCAGCAACGGAGGGCCCACACATTTTCACGTAGAATCTAATTTAATCTTCCGAAAACACCTGAGAAATGGGTATTTTATAGAGGAGGGCATTGAGATGGGGAGAAATAAAGCAACCTGCTCCAGCTCACTGGGCTGGGAGCGGGCAGAGCCGAGGCCTGGACGGGCAGCTCTGTAGGACCCCTGGGGGCATTAAGAACCCTGAGCACGGAGTGCCTTTACCAGCAATGCTGGACACTGGGCATCCTTCAGGTCGGCTGAGCTGGGAGGAAAGTGAGAAGTTACGATCTGGAGAAGAAACTGCTTTAGAAGCAAGACCTGTGTCCTGCACATAATAGATGCACAATAAATAACAGGAGCTACGTATTACTGTCCCCTCTACTACTGTGCTAGGTGTTGACTAGCTCTCTAATGAAAACAGCCCTGTTTCCCATCCTCTTGAAAGATACTTCAGAGTTTACCACGGAGTTTTTGTGGAAAAACAAACTTACTGTTTTTCTGGTTGCACAACTGCAATCTTTCTCTTCTTTTGTGCTGTAAAACAGGCAAAAAGGGAAAAAAAGAAAAGCAGCTTTGATAGCTAGCTAGGAAGAAGCATTTTTTAAAATGGCTCGGTAGGTATAGAACTGTCTGTTTTAAAGTAACAATTTAAAAACTGAAAAGTTATTTCATTCAGGCCACAATTTTATCTTAATTTCTTCTAGCATAAAATAGACTTTGACTTTTCAGAAATGAACTCTAAATAGGATTTAGTACATTTAACTTTATCACTACACTGGCTACTTTATTCTAAAATGTGTTTCTAATAAAAAGAAAAAGAGCACACATATCAGACCTCCCAGGAACACAGCTGGTAAGATGGATTGGTATAAGCGTGATTACCCAGATGACTTTTTTCCCCGCAGAAAATCTGATAAGTCAAAAAACTTTACCATAGCAGCATGCTCCCAAATTAGGATTAGAGGCATGTTTATAAACTACAACGTTTTATCATTAAAAGGAGGATTGGTGCCTAGCAAACATATACGTCTGTCAAATAGTGACATAAACCAGCCAATAATAAACTTGGGGTTAAGAACATTTCCAGTTTATATTTATAACTGGTTAGAGTCACCTTCACAAAGACAGACCAGAGCTTCTGGCATATATAAATTTGGGCATAGATAAGCCTGCATCTTCCAACATTAGCAAAAATTAATTCTAACAGAACTTTTCTAAAGCTGTCAGAGTTTGACTTTGCCTCTTCAAAGCAAAATGTATGTGTGAGAAATAAGACGAAAACGAAAATAAATAAGAGAAATAGTGACTCAAATTTCATCTATTTTTGATTTTATTTAGTACCCAATTCCAGTACAGGCAGACCTCAGAGATACGGTGGGTTCAGTTCCAGATCACCCCAACAGAGTGACTATCGCAATAAAAGAGTCACAGGAACGTTTTCGTTTCCCAGTGAATATAAAAGTTATATTTACACTATACTGTAGTCTACTAAGTGTGTAATAACATTACGTCTAAAAAAACAACATACATACCTTAATTAAAAAACACTTTATTGCTAAAAAATGCTAGCTATCATCTGAGGTTCAGTGAGTCGTAACATCAAAGGTCACTGATCACAGATCACCACAACAAATACAATAATACAGAAAAAGTGAGAAATATTGCAAGAATTACCAAAATGCGACACAGAGACACGAAGTGAACAAATGCTGTCGGAAAAGGGGCGTCATAGCCTTGCTTGACGCAGGGTTGCCCCAAACCTTCAATCTGTAAAAAACGCAGTATCTGTGACAAGAGGTCTGCCTGTAATTACTATGAAAAAGTATGAACTCCGTGATCTCTAAAGTGAAAAATGAGTGTAGACTCACCTGCCTAACTCAGTCTTTGCTAATTAGGTTGAGATGCCTGAAGTGTGTGATGGTTTTATAAGAAGCCACACACAACAGACCGGGAAGCGAAGCGCGAAACGGAAAGGAGGCATCGTTATGTTCATCTTAACCCTGCGGGATTTCATCCAGAAGAACTCAAAACTCAGAATGCTCGTCGCCTCCCAAATCCATGTGAAGGAAGGAGGACGAGGATCGGGGCATAGATTTCTGTCTGAGGCACAACCAGGCGCCAGGGATCCGGCCCAAACCCGGAGAACCCGGGGAGAACCTGCCCAGTGGCTGCGGAGGCTGAGGGCCAAGGAACTGTGTCATTTTAAGTGAGAATAAAAGAAAAAGAAAAAGAATGCCCTAGAGACTGAAATAATTATTCTAAGCTCAAATTTTTAGAAATATTTTAAAGTGAGGGGCAGTGATGTCACCGTTATTGGATCAGATTCAGTGTGCAGTATGGGGTACAGAAGAATCCCTTAAAATCCGCCTCTGTCTATAACCTGGGCCCCCTACTTTGATTCACACGGATAGTGCCCCATCTAACTCATAATGAATATGTAGTAGGTCTCTTAAGTGTCCTTCAAAATCTGTTGACATCAGGGAACAGGAAGCCGACTATGGGATGGAACTCCCTTTATGGCAAAGTTCTGAGCATCTACGTAAGCGGACCTTATGGTAGGATGCTACAAAGAAGTCAGCTAACATATAAATTAATAAAGAAAACATTAGAAATATATTTCACAAAAATTAAAGCCCCTTAACTTTAAGGACTCACATTTTAAAATCATACTTCTGTTACCCATTGGGGGGAGTAATAAATGCCGAGATGGATTAGGCTTGAAGATTTTTAAATGGTTACCATTTTCAGGAAAATGAACAATAATATATGTTAAAACACACACTTGTAGGTATTTAAGTGGTGTGTGTGTGTGTGTGTGTGTGTGTGTATGTGATGCTGTGCTGTTTAGTTACTAATATTGTTTTAATTTGGCATTTTTGTGATCAGAAGATATGATGCACTTTTCAAAGTCCAGTTGGAATCTCATTGGTTTAGTTAGTGCTCAGAGTAGTTAAGTGTTTATATTTATGTCAGTAAATTACTGGGACCAATTATGATTATTTTGGGGTAAACCTCATGAGGAAAAGTAGTTCTTTCTCAGATATGATCATACAAACGTATGGTATTTAGCTGAAGTTTTTTCTAATCAAGATCATGAATTGTACACAAAACGGGGAGTGAAGATTCCAGATCCTCTCTCTGCCTCATCATGTGACTTAGTTTGTCAATCAGGGAAATGTTTCCGAATATTCATCTCACGCGGACATTTAAAGGATAAATGAGACAAAAGTACTGGTGCTCTGTGTGAAATCAACAACCTTTTCTGATTTTTACGATCTGGCTCCACTAACTGTCTTTACCAAACTGCCTGTTTATTCACCCAAGTCCCAGATGTTACCCAGTTGGGCTCCGAGCAGGGCGATACTTACAGACTGTCTTGTGCGGTGTGGTCAGAGGGTAGGAGTTGGCTTCACACCAGCCCACGGGGAAGATGTCCATGGATTCAACGTCAACAATGAACTCTGGAGCCGGACTCTGCAGACCTGCAAGGAGTCAAGACAGCAGGTGCAAACAGGTTTTACCAAAAAAGACACAGAAGAAGGAGGGAAAATACAGGGCACCCCTGAGATGGAGGAAGACGTTCCTCTGAATGTTAAGCACAAAGCCGACAGTATCTTACAACAGATACAAATGCCTGAAATGTAAAGTAGCAGGAGTACGAGGCATTCACATGAAGTGGGGGTCTGGAAAGGACAGCTACTTCCCCCTGAAAATGGGAGGAAGAGGGAGGAATCTGGGGACAATTGGCATCTAAGCCAGAAAGGCTAGAAGGAACAAGCATCCTTCTTTCCTAAGAACAGCTTTGAAATTAAGGAAGGTGGTCCAGCTTGGTGGGGTAGAAGCAACAAGACTTCTTCACCCGACACCAAGTAGAGGTCAACCTTCAACCAATGAAAGTTAAAGGCTCCAGCTGAAAGGAACTAGTAGGGCTCAGCAACACTAGTTATAAGTAGTGATCATCAAAGCACAATTTCCTAGGGAACGTGTTCGTTTATCCTGTGATGGAAGTCACTTATCCTGAACTCAGTTTGCAGTCTGCGTACTTTCCCCATTTCACACGAAAATCACTTATACAGGAATGTCTCTTTAGTGGGGATCTGCCTAGGTATCACCTCCTGTTTCATAATCACAATGATGCCTGTGATAACTCAGCATCACAGCTGAGAGACTGCGAAAGAGAGAAAAGATCTGGATGTAATACGAGCAAAGGTTCCAAGGAACTCTGCTTACTGAGAGAGTACATTTAGAACCCAGCAAACTAGTGAAACGAAGGACTAATTCTACACTGAATCAATAGTCCTTTAAAAACACACTTGGAGGGAAGACACTCTTGAACTAAGAATCAAAAGATAAGAAAGAGCTCTATTAATAGAATGACTCCCTGGCTCTGACCACTTAATCCTGCTGTGCTTTGGTTTCTTCACTGCCAATCAAGACGAAAATAACACTGTAGAAACTCCATCACACGTCACGTGATGAATTTGGAATAGCATCCCCCTCAAAACATAACTTCCTGAAGCTCAATACCAGCAAACACAAAAGGTCCTAACCATTTTAGCTACGCTGGCTCCTAGAGTACGTTATTTGATAAAGGCAGGTACCCAGTTTAGCGCTAAAACGTTATTTTGGTGTAGACAAAGTGCCCTGAACACTCTTGACGGTGGATACTTCCACGTACGTATTATCATCAACATTAGTCACGCTGAACTTTTGATTTGTTCTCAGAGAAAAGTCGTTACTGTGATTATCAATCCTAACTCCCTTTTCACTGAATTCTCCTATAATTTGAAGGATACATAAGCTACAAGAACGCAAGAAGGTTTGTAGAGGTTATTTTCCAACACAGTTGACTGAAAGAAAGCATTTCTGTCTTGTATTATATGACTCAGACAATATTTAACCTATTTGCCAAAGAAATCATCAAATAAACAAGAAGACATCCAAAACAGACAAAAGGTAAAGAAACTCTCCAAGTAGCTTCAAATGCGGAAGTGACTTTTCTTGTCGAGAAGGGTGCTGGATTCTGCAGAGGGGCCAATGAAGAGGGTCACTAGGCTGTTTCCCAATTCACAAGGCACAGCCTCAGCTTCAGACTCACAAAAACACAAAGATAGAGCATATTTCTTAGCTACTCAGCAATTTTGCTAACAGGTTGAATTCATCTACTAGATACACTTGTATTTCCAGATTTCTGTTTAGGTACAAAAAAGATTTTCAAGGTCAAAGTAGTACTTCAAAAGGGAGCATAAAGTGAATTTTATAGCTTATTCCTTCCTGAACTATTTCTATCTTCCAGTGTTCTGCTAGTTCATACTAATGCTTTAACATATACACTCCTATAACAATATATACGTTCATATATTTCTAAGGCCGTCTTTACCATACTTTTAATATTCTTTGATCATGCTTTCCGTTCAATTAAACAAACACTCAGGAGCTACAAATGTGTCAGCAACCATGTTCTCAAGAAAGTTACAGTCCTGCCTTCCTTCCACCGCCAAATCTGGCCCATTAAGGCATCTATTAAATAATAAATGATGGAAAAGTGGGGTATTTATCATCCAGGAAAGTATCTGTGAACCTGAAACTTTTCCAATCCTCTTCTGAATGATGAGTACTAATTTTTTATTTCCTGTTATCAGTCTTATGAATCTAGAAATATCTGGCTGGACTCACAATAATTTTTTAAAACATAACCCATTATTTCCCAAGATTAGAGACTCAGTAGCTTACAAAATAAGTCATTAAAATGTTGCCAAGGCTCCTTCTTGATTATTCTAGGATGGCCAAAACTACCTATGTGGAGAGATACTCTGCTAAGCGCCTCTGCAATATTCCTTATCATTTTATAGAACAATGTCCGATGAACAACACAAGGCCACACTCAATCTCTGACTTTGTTTCAGCTGCATCAAGTCATGGATTCTACTTATTCATTCTTACCCAAAACCTTCATCTCAATAACCATCGGGAAGCCTAAATCTCCATCTATGGGGCCATACTTGAATAAGTTACAGTACATTCCTATAATGGAATATCCATCCTGCTGCTATAAAAAAGAATGAGAAACCTCTTTATATATTTATACATAAAGATGTATATTTGAGTAAAAGAAAAGCAGGGCACAGAACACTGTGTATATTTAGTATGCTACCATCTGCTTTAAAGGGGAAAATAACATACTTACATGTGCATGAGATAAATCTGGAAGAAATGAAAAACCCTAATTCAGTGGGTGTCTGCTGGGAAAGGGCCTGAGGGACAGGAGTGGGGGGAGACAATATGACCAAAGATACTTTATGTATTTTCAGCCCTTGTGAATGAATTACCTATCTTACAACTACAACGCCGCCATCATCACAATGACAACCACACAACAAAGCTATTCAGAGAAGAAAGGAGGCTCTCACACGGTATGGCCACAGAGGTCGGATTAAGGGAGGACAAGTTACCTTAAAAGGAAATTAAACTATGATGTCATTTCACTGCTACAGGAGAAAGACTTTCCATACTCAAAGGGCCCGTGTACCAGCATGTAAAGTTGGAGGAATCACTTTGGAACCTTAAAACGGTTTTGCAATTTGCGACATCCTGAGACTCTGTCCTCAGACCAGCGCATCCCATCCACTTCCACAAAGTGCCTCTGGCCCTTCTGTCTGCAGAGACTGTATCCAGCTTAACCCAGCAGAGGATGCAGGGCACTGTAATAGAACCGGCGGCCCCTTCTACTGGGAACATCGGGATGAAAGAAGAGGATGGCTAAAGTGTCTTCCTAGGAACACAATCCAATCAAACTTCTCACGGTAGTAACTGCTTCATTCCCAGCAAATTATGGATGGGAATGAGCCTGGGCGAGCACAGTGGAGATGCTGGTGGGACCAGAGGCAGGAGGGCTGTGAGGGCAGAGGCTAGGAGCAACTATGGAGAAAGTTCACTGACTACACTAATAGAATCCGAATGGCCCCTGCATCTCAGGTGAGAGCCAGCATAGGAAGAAAGGCAAGAGGGATTGAGGGACTCGTCCAGCGCCCTCATCAAGAGTTAAAGGCCACACCGAGTTGTGATGGGCTCGAGTGTGCGATGAAAAGGTAAAGCGCTGGAAGAGAGAAAAGCAAGAACTGGGTGCTGGAAACCCCACCCGCCATCTATCCTGGGCCCTCCATCTGCAGACGGGGGCCCCCAGAACACGATCTCAGAGATCCCTTGTCAGCTCTGGAATAAATTCCTAAGGAATCAAGAGACGGCAAAACTGTGGCTGGCAAGATCGACATGTGATAATAAGCCATCTGAAGGAAAACAACAGAAACGGGACTAAATAGGTGAGTGGAGGGAGAGATCCACCCACAGAATGGCAAACTCTTACAGCACTTACTCTGGACCGGATACTTTTCAAGTGTTTCATCCTCACGACCCTAAGAGAGCGGATGGTTTTCATCCCCATTTTATAGATGAGTAAACTGAGGGTCAGGAAAAGATCAACCGGCCAGTAAGAGGGGGATCTAGGGTTCGAACCTAAGCAATTTCGCTCCAGAGCCTAAGAAAGCAATCGAGGCGGGCTCGTGAGGAAAATGTGGTCAGTCAGAAGTCACACTCAGCACAACGGCAGCTTGAAAGCCCAAACTTTCCTTTGGTTCCTGCTGCAAAGCCCTCTGGAGAGTAGATTCCCTGCCCCAGCCTCCCATCAAAAGCCTTCCCCCAAATTCCCATTTTGCTTAAGAAAGCCAGAGCCAGGGCTGTCGCTGACCACTCAGAACCTGTGTAACTGACTGGGAGTCTTCAAAGCCTGTTCAAAGACAGCACCCACTCCTGGGCCACGTTCCTCTGTGTAAGAATACAGGTCCTGCTCCCATATATACCCTTATCTGCTAAAGCAGCTTCTCCCCAAAATGTCTCCTGCAGCCCATACCTCTTTTTAAAGATTTAAAAACCACCCACACTGGCTTGAAATATAATTACTTCCACATTTGCATTTTCCCTTGTTTCTTTCTTGCAGGTCTCTGCAAAATGCTATTAACCACCTGACTTTATCACAAATTACAGAAAAGGCTTAAAGAGCAGTTTTCTGCACCTGGTCTCCTAGACAGAAGAGGTTGCATCACCTGAGTTTCTTTGCCCATTTGATCTCCTAGAGGCCTTTACAAACTCTCCATGCAAAAGAGTCATCCGGGGAGGGTGACGTGAAAATGCAGATTCCCAGACCCTGCTCCCAGGACTCCGAAGTCATGGGTCTGGAGCAGCCCCAGGAACGTGCACTTTGACAGGACTCCCGTGTGTTACGATGCAGAAGGTAGTTTACTGGAACTGAACCAAGCACACACGGAAAAAAAACTGACCAAGGAGTTGCTGAATTTTAGCTTACAAGTATAAAACATCTCACTGTCTCAAAACTCAGCGAGCCAAACAGCAGTCCTTAAGGGGCTGCTCGCGTCTTAAATCGCTTTCTCGTTAAGGGACACCGATGTTATTTATTCCTCGTATCTATTCAGCAAGCCTTTAGCAAGCAGAGCGCACGCAAACTCTCATACAAACACTGTGCTGTGTGATGACAGGCAGAGAGCGCAGATGTTTACAGACACTAGGGGTCCACTCTGCTGGGGCATGGGCTCCAGGCGCGGAGGCTGAAATGGAAGGGTGCTGCCTTCTTTCTGCTCATCAACCTCCCCCACTTCCTAGGATGCTCTTAGCACAACTCGAGCACTTTATAGGTAGGACTTCGCCCATAACCATCCTATAAGGCAGAATCCGTTAACCCTACATTTTATGGAACTGCACGAAGAAAAAGGAGAGTCTAAACTCACAAAGTACTCAAGATCACACATCTAGGAGGCAGATGCGCATGTCGGGAGGGGGTGGCTGAATGCCGAGTTATACAATTTGAGTCTTTGCTCTGTGAGAAATACAAACTCGCTGAATACTTAGAAGGAGGCAGGGGCTCTATTATACAGAGCTAAGCCTTACTGCTCTATGAGGATGGGAGAGAAAGCAGTTGAGAGACTACTGACATCCTAAGAGGAAGGGGTGGAGACTTGGCACCAGAGTGTGGCAGGGAGAGGACAGAGATGGGGGCGGGGGGGGGGCCTGGAGTCACTACTGGTCATGGAGGCAGTGGGAGAGCAAACAGACAAGAGGATGACTTTTTGGTGTCTAACTTGGGTAGAATCACGGTGCCTCTGGGTGAGATGGGAAAGTCGAGAAGAGCAAACACAGGGGTTACAACAGTGGCCTCTGGTCGGGAAACGCAGACATCCCCAGGGAGACGCTCTGCAGGTAGCTGGAAACAGGAGTTCTGAACGTGTTTGCTGTGAGCACTGGGCATCTGGACACGTCAGCACAGAACCGCTGCTTGAGTCACAGAGGAAGAGGAGGTTGAACGGGAAGAGGGGAAATAAAGGATGTTGAAGAATTCTGACCTTCCCATATGAGGGAAGGAAACACCAGGTGACCGATGAGTACATGGGAAAGACAAGGGCAAAGAGAGAGGGTTGTGGGAAAGTCCACGCAACCAAAGTGAAAGGTCTACACCCTTACGCCAGCACTCCTAATAACAGGTGGAAGCCGGCTTAGGACGCTGTGGTATCAGGTGAAGGAGGCGAGGACATGGTCCCTGCAAGCTGCTTGCTGCCTTCCAACCTTGAAAGGTGAATGAAACTGAAAGCAAGCAGAGGAAACCAGCAGAGTACAAAGTGCCAAGAGATCCACCTCCCCACAGGAAGAAGCTGGGAGCAGATCAGATACATCAGAAATGCCACTGGACAGTTGCAGAGTGTATGCGTTTCTGAAGAGGGAAAAGGAGAGATCACATCCATCCTTGAATTGTCGCTGGTGTTTAAACACCTACGCCGAAAGTCTACTTCAAGAGCCCACGCGTGGCTCGTGATGGTCATCTCCTGCGGAAATCAGGGCCCACGTCCCTGCACATTCGGTCCTTGTCAATGGGGATGTGAAGTTCACGGTGAAAGGATACGGTTCCTCAAAAAGCTACCATCCAAAGTGATATACAGCTCAGACCCACAGACTGAAAGTTATACACTGTGTTTTGCTAGTATTGACTGTGGAAAAATTTTATTTTCTCTAAATTTTGTTTCGGAGGGCAGCAGAAAGTAAAGATCATGAGATGCTAGTAATAACCTAAGTTGACGGTTTGAGTTAAGCTCCCTGAACTGACATTTTGGTACTCCTCCACAGACCTCTGGGTCATCTTCATTTTTTTGTTCTCTGTATGTTTGTTTTTAACAAACCAGAAGGGAAAGCTCCAGGAAACAAATGATGGGAAGGCCATCATTCCTTCCCCACCTTCAAAGTGCAAAAATGCCATTCCAGAACCCCCTCCTCTTCATTTTTAACAGGCCTCCCAATGTCAAAACCAGGATTTGCTGCCCATGTTCTAAGCTCTCTATAAAAATTCCTGTAGTGGCAACAATAAAAGAGCTAAACAGCCCAGTGGAAATGAAGCCTGCGGGTTGTGGTACTTTTTATGACATAAAAGGAATTTTCTGCCTCAGCTAAAAGGCTGAAATACCTAATATTGGGGAATAAAGGGAAAACGTATCACATCTCTTTGAAACGGGAGGAAAACAGTATTAATAATAACAGAGACAAGAGAAACCAAGGAAGGCAACGCAAAGATGTCAACCCTCTTCGTGAATTAATGCACTTTGAGAGTGAATAGAACACCCGCACCCTATTTGTCCCGTAAGAAAATGATCGCCAGTGAACGTAACGTGACTTGGATTGTGAGATGCAGATGTACCAGCGTGTGAGCCAGTGTGTGGGGCTACGGATACGAGAGGTACTGAAACTGAATGTAATTCGTAGAATATGAATAAATGCTCATAACTGTAGAGATGATAACCTAGAGCAGATAATTAGCGTAAGAGAAAACATCGCAACGTCCTTTCCCAAGCACAAAACCGCATCATCAGAAACGGCCCTGGCTCGCTGTCAGCGGTTTTTGAGAACTTGACATTCTTTCCAAACATGCACCCCAAATAATATTACACTAATCTCACGTATTTGATTTATCGCTTCCTCTTCAACACCAGTGCCTTTAGAGGCACTTCAAGAACTATCTGACTTTAAAAGAAGTCAAATACTAAATTAAAATGATCATTTTAATTACTAAACGTAGTCAATTAGCCATGCGTTGAAAATATTTCAAATCAATCTATTACATAAAAATAACTAACGAATTGGTACGAAGGACATTATAAATTGTCATATACACGGTCTATAATAAGAATCACCATCATCATTAAAATAATTTAATTGCCCCAAAGTGACTGGAGTGAAGCTCTAACATTTTGTCCCCAGGACTGAGGAAAGAAAACACTAAATACATAAAACTTGGAGATAATGAGAAGTGCCATTAAGCTCGTTGTCACTTTAAAAGGTCAGTGTCCAGGAAGGGCCAAAAATCAAAACAAAACTCCCCCCAAAACCCCCAATTCAAGAAAGATCAGCAGAGACTGCATGGATCTTAACTTTAAGTGACGAGGCAAATGCATAATGTTGACCAATAGCATCAGGTAAACAATATTCAACAGATTGTTTTTTTTGAATTTTTTAATACGTAAGGTCTGGGAAAATGGACAATCAATTTTCTGACCTGCTTCCTAATGTTAACTAATTTTCATTACTCCCAATGAAAGCACTCCGGAGAATAAGAAAAAGAGGTGACATGAGCTGATTTACATTTCTCTGCTATAAAACCAGAAGTTTATAACCAAAGAAAAAGCAAGACTGTCAAAAATGTTAAATATACACTAGACATTGCTCATCATTCCTTTTAAGAATTGGGAAGTTGTAGGGTATGTTGAATTAAGCAACAGAGATGTCAAGAGCAATGAAACTGAACCTCAGGTACATGTTAATGGCTTAGCTACTTTCTCCATCTGTAAAAATCAGGACACTCTTACCGCTCTCTATGTTAGGTAATTAACAGCTAAAAGCACTCTGGAAGTACAAACTGCTAAATAAATTATGACTGCCAAAGAATTTTAACCGTCACGTGCTAAATAATAGTGAGGAAACAAGGGCCTTGAACTTTACCACTTTTGTTTTCAAATTAATCATGTAAACAAGACTCTAATCTCTCATAATATTAGGTTTAGCACAGTATTAGGTAGCAAGTTCAATTTAGGGATTCAAAATCACCGAAGGGATCTTGTTTTTCCAAGAGCAGTTGATTCACCTTTATATGCAGTAATGAAAGTAAGTTCATGTCCTACTCCAGTAGCTACAGAAATATCACCATGACACGCGTGTCCACATTTTGGCTAATTCCAACTCGAGGCCATTCTACTCGAAGATCTACAAAGCTACCAACTTTTTGAGGATTTCCTTTTATTTCAGATTGATTTTGAAATCCTAAACCGTAGTTATGTTTTAAACTATCTTCTGGGAATTAACAACACACTGGACTTTCAGCTAAAATCACTGTTCTCTACCCCTCCCAATCTCTTAGACTATAATATTTATTAGATGGTAGGCCTATCAAAGAACCTTCAGTGCTTTTTTAGACTTGTTTACTGACGAAAGAGGATAAAGATACTGGCACCAATTCTATGACCTTCCAAACTTTCTGTTCCAATGGTGGTTGACCATGTCGTAAAATTTAAAATCTGGACTAGGAAAGCTAACATCACTTCATTAGTCATCTACAACATCTTATTCTTTTTCCATATTCATTTGAAATAACTACCAAGTGCTGTGAAACTGAAAAACAATCAAACGACTAACAAACAAACAAAAGACCCAAAGAATTTTAAACCACAGAAAGATGACACAACCTTAGAGAGCAAATTCATTTTAATTCTTCCTCATTGAAAATATAACATCGGAAAAAGACAGTCTCCTATCTAAGCCCACAATCTGATCAAGGTTCTGCTTACAAAGTGCATGGTTCTGTGAATTATCTGGACGATTAGAAATAAAATGCAGCTATGAAGAACAGTTTAAACATCATTAAACAAACAAGCCTAAATTATTATATATTTGGGGAGAAAGTCATGTCCAGTTATTACTTTAAGGAAAAATTAAACATCTACGAAAGAAACCAAAGTAAAGGGTATGATTCACAGTAAAAGGCAAACATATAATTTTATCCTCTTAATAACCAACACCTCAAATACCAAGTTTTAGTGACTCAGATTAACTTAATTGTGACATCAGCTTTTATAATCAGAGATGTGCAAAGACCACTGTGCTCCAAACATAATTATTGCACCAGAGTCTCATTTCATGAAATTATTAGTTAAGATGAGAGCCTCTGAACGAATTCATATTTGATTAGTTTCACTTATTTAAGAACGCTGAATAATTTAAGACAGTTGAAATAAAAGGAAAGCAGAAGGGGCACTTCTGAGCGGTGCTAACGTCATCTACACCCTGCGCTCTCCAGGTGGACCCTGAATTCAGAGCGATTATGAACTGTGAGTACCTTCCAGGTGAAGCCACATCAGCCTCCCCTTCACAGCAGTGACAGAGGCCACGCAGAGTTCTCCCGGATTCCTGGGGTTCACGGCTTCAAGTTTCATGTTCTGTGTGAAGCCCCGGCTGAATGACGTCTGAAACAGAAACAGAACTGACACTGAGCCAGCAGATACCACAGCCAGATAACGCGCAGCAAGAGAGTGGCCAGCTGCCACGGCAGAAATGTATACACGCGCACGCACACGCACACGTGCACGCACACAGATTTACTGATAAGACAGACAGGCGAGCGCTCCTGCTTAGTCTTTCCCCACCATCCACGAGGAAAGAACCACACACCCTTCGCTTGTTTCCCAGAAATGAGAACTACGCTGGGCACACGGGCAGGTGCCTAACGGTATCTGCTGAATGAGCGCGAGGGTGAGTCCACTCTGGCTCCCCAGTTCCATGTGCGTCCTTCCAACCTCGGAATCACTGCGGTACCGATCACTCCTCCTACGTCCCTGCGCTCCTCACTCAGGTCCTCCTGGGCGTATCTGAGGGTGAAAGGAGACGGCGACCTCCACCTGGGATCATCTCCTTCAGCTGGATGTCTGTCCTCTAGCTTTGCTTTTGGTGCAAGGTCCGCTGGTGATGAATTCCCAGTTTTCTTTTATCTGAAATGGTCTCTATTTTCCCTTTGTTCTCTGTTTATTTTTATTTACTTTTAAAATTCATTTTTAAAAATTCACAGAGGGAAATTCACTTTTTGGTGTGCTGTTCTAGGAAAGCAGGGCTGTCAGATGAATGTACACAATCATGTAGCCATAACCACCATCAAGACACAGAGCGTGCTATCACCCCCAAAACGCCCTTGCACCGGCCCTTCGGTGATCAGTCCCTCCTAGACCCCCAACTCCTGGAACACTGATCTGCTTCCTGTTCCCGTAATTCCACTTTGTCTATGATACCATCTAAGTGGAATCCTACCCTACTTAGCCTTGTCAGTTTGGCTTTTTTCACTAAGCTAAGTGCATCTGAGAGCCAGTCAGGCTATCACACGGATGGGTACCTCACTCTACTTTACTGAGTGGTTTCTACAGATGCACCATGATTTATCTATCCATTCACCAGCTGAAGGACAGCTGAGTTGTTTCCAGGTTTTGGTAGTTGTGAATAAAGCCACTATGGACATTCAAAGACAAGTTTTTGTGTGAGCGTAAGTATATTAAGGTGCTCAGGCTGCCACAGCCAATACCATGGGCCGGGCAACTTAAAACAACAGAAATTTATTGTTTCATCGTTCTGGAGGCTGCAAATCCAAGATCAGGCTGTGAGCAGGGTTAATTTCTTCTGAGGTCTCTCTCCTTGGCTTGAAGACGGCCATCTTCTCCCTGTGTCTTTACATGGTCTTTCCTCCATGTATGTGGCCTATGTCCTAATCTCCTTTCCTTATAGGGACACCAGTCATATTGGAGAAAGGCCTACCCGTGTGACCTCATTTTACCTTAATTACTTTTCTAAACACTCTAAGTACAGTCACATTTTGAGATACTGAGAATTAGGGCCGTAACACATGAATTTTGGGGGGACAAAATTCAGCCTCTAACACTAAGTTCTCATTTCTCTAGAAACGGAAGGATTGCTGGACCATATGGTAAATGCACATTTCTAAGAAACTGCAAAATTATTTTCCAATATGCCATTTTGCACTCCCACCAACAGTGTATGGAGTTTCAGTTGCTAAACATCCTCACCAGCACGTGGTATTGCCAGTTTTTCAAATTTTAGCCTTTCTAATAGGTAGGTCTAGTGGTATCTCATTGTCCTTTTTTTTTTTTTTTTTTTTTTTTTTTTGCGGTATGTGGGCCTCTCACTGTTGTGGCCTCTCCCGTTGCGGAGCACAGGCTCCGGGTGCGCAGGCTCAGCGGCCATGGCTCACGGGCCCAGCCGCTCCGCGGCATGTGGGATCTTCCCGGACCGGGGCACGAACCTGTGCCCCCTGCATCGGCAGGCGGACTCTCAACCACTGCGCCACCAGGGAAGCCCTCATTGCGCTTTTAACTTGCATCTTCTCTGTAACCAATGAGGTTCAGCACTTTTTCATGTGTCTGTCACTTGTACAGTCTTCTTGGATGAAATGTATTTTTATCTTCATTCCGCAAGTATATTTTCGCTGGATATAGAATTACAGTTTTCTTCTTTTAGCATTCTAAAGACATTAATTCACCATCTCTTAGTCTCCATTGTTTCTGATGAGACATTTGTTGTTATTTAAATTGCTGTTCCTGTATAAGGAATATATCATTTTTCTCTTGATGCTTTGAAGATTTTCCTCTTTATGTTTGGTTATCAGCAATTTGACTAGGTTGTGTTTCTTTATATTTGTGTTGCTTATTCACTGAGATTCCTGAACCCATTAATTTAGATCTTTCAGCTACTCTGGTAAATTTGGAGTCATTGTTTCTTCATCTATTCTTTTCTTCCACAATCTCTGTGGCCACATCTTCTGAGTCACCAAGTACACATGATATGGTTGCTCAGATCCCTGGGATTCTATTCATCTTTCCCTCCCTTCCTTCCAATCATTTTTTTCCTCTCTGTTCTTCAGATAGTATAATTTCTATTTTCAAGGTCATGAACTCTTTGCTCTGTCATCTCTATTCTGCTATTAAGCCCTTCCAATGAATTTGCTTATCTTGGATATTGTATTTTTTGGTTCTAAAATTTCTCTTTTTTATCTTCTCTACTTCTGTTCTGGCACTTCCTATCTTTTTATTCATTACAAGAATATTTTCCTTTACATCAATGGTTTGAAACTTTAGAGTATATCCGAATTATCTAGAGAGCTTTTTAAAAACATAGCCTGCTAAGTCTCACCCCAAAGTTTGTGATTCAGTTGATCTGAGGTGAGGTCAGCAAATCTGTATTTCCAACAAGTTCCCAGGAGATGCTGAAGCTGCTGGTGCAAAGACTACACTTTGAGAACCACTGCTTTACACCATGGAGCTTAGTTGTAATAGGGGCTTTAAAATACTTGTCTGCTAATTTCAACATCTGGGACATGTTGGATTTGCTCTGTGTTGATTTATCTTTTCTACTGAGAATGAGTCTGATTTTCCTATTACTTCATGCATTGAGCAACTCTGGATTGAAACCTGGATGTTTTAAATATATATCACAGAGACTCTGGATTGTGTTATATTCCTCCCAAGAGTGTTGATTTTTCTGTTTTAGCAAGCAATTAACTTGGCTGGACTCAAACTATACACTCTGTCTCTTGAGAAGCAGCTCAAATCTCAGTTCAGTTCTTTCATCCTTAGCAAGGCTTCTTGGAGCTTTCCTGGCACATACATGGTTCAGGGATCAGTTAAAGATTTAGGCAGAGTTTATACACTGGATTTGTGGTCTTCCCTCCTGCCTCTCCCCTGTCTGAGTCTTCCCTCACTTCCCAGTAGCTGTGGTTGCCCAAATTCTGTTAACTGGTTCATCAGGCCAGAAAGACCTTGAATTTTATATCACTGTTTTCATTATCCCCTAGGTTGTCAACTGTGGCTGACCTTAAGCCAAAAGTCTGTAAAAAATGGGTGACCACTCCTGCTACTACTTTCTTCCAAGCATCTGTTCCCCTCTAAGATCCTTCTGCTTTTGTTCATTTTCCATGTCTCTCAGGTACTAGTTTTGGTATTCTGCCCAGAATTTATAGTTGCTATCTACAGAGGGATCAATTCAGTATGAGCTTACTCAGCCAATACTAGAAGCAAAACTCCCTCCTAACACTTTAAAAATAAATATGAAATTTTCCAAAATTACCCACTACTATAAATTTTTTTATCAGACATTGCAATACTATAGAAATGTATCTACTTTGAAATACATAAACTGAGATAAACAAGTTCCTGTAAGTAAGAGAGATTACATCTTTATATGACTCATGGAAAGAAACCAAGGTAATTCACATTTCCATGTCTTTTTATAGAAGTTAAGTTGAAAATGCAATTATATTTTTATGTTACCAGAACAAAATTATCCAATGTATGTTGAGAAACCAATATGCTCCTTTCCTTTATGTTTCTTCAGAAATCAAAATCAAAGGAATTCTAGGTTGGCTGTTTTTCTGCAAGTCGTCTGGCCTCATTCATGCATATTAGGTATTGAGTTTCTTTTTGATGACATGACCCAATACACTGCCTGAAAAGCCTCTAAGTAAGTTAAAATGCATTTTATCCTACTTAATAAGGGAAAGCTACAACCGTGTAACCTATTTTCATTTCAACTCACTGCCTGAGGGTAATTTATAAAGGATCAATAGCAAAACTGTTACCTTTGAGTTTATTTTACTAAGCATTTGCCTGTGTCAATCCATCTCAGAACAGCCTCGGATTGTTAAACATCCCCAGGGTAACGTCTTCCACGCATCCACTTCCACACTACCCCTCCTCTGGTACACACGAGATGTGTGATTAAAAAATGATTCATGATAAGCATTCCATTAAAGAACACTTGTAGCCTGTTAACATCATCCAGCAAAGTACCAGTAATGCAATGCACGTGCCACCAAGGCAGATAACAATCCTGTCGATTAAATAAACGGACAGCAAGAAACAAAGGGGGCATCTTTGTAACAAGTGCATTCCTAATGAATACGCCAGCATTTTTATTAATACAGATTTCATCTTGGTAGCTGAATCCTGAAAGCTCAGAGGCCACCTGGGGATATGGCTCCTGGCTCCACTATAAAGATCCGTTTGGACAACGGCTGGCTGATGGGAGCAGAAGACAGATAAAAAGACACCTTGGGGGAACCGTGTTGTCACAGAAGAAATAACTCCCTAAATCCAGAACAAGGGGGAGATGTGAGGAGTTTCTTCCCAAGGCTAAAGAGTTAGGGAAGGACAACCTCCCGTCTGGAAGAAAGCACAACCTCAAAGGGGTTTGAGGATGCAATGAGGAGTTTCCACAATCACAAATAAAAGGCAACGAGGCCAGCAGATTCCATGACAAGTGATGTCAACACAGTTTGAAGTGTAGTAAGACTCCACGGACTTAATATGCCTTAAGAGCTAACCAGCTGTTGTTCCCATGGTGGCAGGTCGCACAGCTGTCTCCACACCACCTCACACCCTTCATACAGCTCTTTCAACGCTTCAGAAAAGCTACCTTTGTGAAAGGCAAAGTCATCCAGTAGAAGTTCATTCAATCATGTAAGGAGCCCTGATTTCCAACCCTGCCACTGACGTGTTTCCGTATTTATGAGCACAAGCTGACCTCGTCATCAACCTACTTAATTCTCCAAAATCTGATTATGATTTATGCTCAGTGTTGAGCTTCTCTCTGTTAGGCCAGCTCTTCCCATCAGAAAGCGTTGCCAACTGAATCCCTGGAGTAAAAATTATCGGTGGGGCAGCAATGAATCAGCAGCTCTAGGCGCACATGCCCAGAAAACAATTCTTTGGTGTGGGAGCACATTGCACTGTAGTATCTGGAGTCTCCAACCAGAGGACTGCATCTTTTTTCTTAGCATAAAAAATTAACTCTCATAACTAAACGCACGTTAAACATACAAGGCTATACATCTCTGCCTCACTCTCAAAACGAACATGATAATTCACATCCTTTTTTAGTTCCTATGGTTGATACAGTTTACATGAATAATTTGTAAACTATTTTCTACAACAAACTCCTATAAATAAGCAAGTACACACGTTTGAACACACACGCACACGCACACACACACACACACACACACACACACACGGAGTTATTTTATATGTCTCTGTGCCAATAAGCTGTATTTGAAGAAGGAGGTGGCTTAAAGTAAGCACAGCAGCAAACTGTTGGGTTAGCATGTTATTACTTTAATCCAATAAAAAATTTAGGGACATATATTAAGAATATACCTCAGGAGCAGAGAATCTCCCATTCAATGAACTTATCAATATCACACTCCATAGCACTCAGCTAATGGTGGCCCTGGTGGCTGGCTGTCCACCAAACTCTGTCCTCCTCCTGCCAGTGTACAGGCTCAAGGTGGGGGGACAGCCCAGCCAGGGCACACTGCCTGGTCTCACTCATGGCATGGTGTAGCCGAGTGACTAGTTCTCAACGACAGAAGGTGACAGGAGTAAGATGTAATATGTGTCAATATCAAGCTACAGTGTCTAGAACTAGGGTTATCTCCTGCTGGTTCTCTTTTCCTATCTGCTCACTAGACGAAGCCGAGTACAGACCTAGACCAAGGCTCAGTGCAAGGAGAAGAACCACCTGGTAATCAGGAACAACCTGGACCGTCCACAAGTGAGAGAAAAACTTACGACATGTTTAGTAGTCAACCTGTCACTACAGCCCAGCATCTCCCTAACTGACACAAAAACGGAAACGAGGACTTTTCAAAACTGACAAAAAGGCTTAGCATCCCATGGTACAGGGTAGCACCCTAACCTCATCTTGTTCAATAAATAAAAAGCAACTTATACAACTTACACAGCTCAAGGTGGACAACATTAATGAGTAAAGGCATAGCAAGAACCAGGCTTCTTACGTTTCTGAAGCAGAAGGGAGGCGCTTCTTCTGTTCCATGCTGCTTGTGATAATCCGCCCAGTCGAAGTCCTGGCCAGAGTAACCTGTGCGTGAGAAAATGCAGAGAAAACGCATTAACCAAGCCGCATCTCAGACCAATGAACAGCGCCAGGGTGTGTCGGGAATTTAAAGTAATAAGGGCGGCAAGTATAGGCCCCCTCCCCAAAAAGTGAAGCCCTTTCTCATGTGTGACAACGTATTGGATTTTATGAGGGTTCAATGAAATACTGTAGACAGTGTAAAGTACTAAATATAGGTAGGGTGTACCATCATTATCATAATTCGGTGCTTGAAACCAGGTGAAGAAGGGGGGAATTTACCCCCGTCAGTGCATGCCGGGGCATAGATTTGCTCTGGGGGAGAACAGATGAGACAGAGCATTCCACAGAGCACACCTGCACAAGGCACTTGGCAGAAATACACAACACGTGCCTTCATATCAATTCTGAGTTCAGGTGAACTTACATCTCGACATCTTCGTGGAAACCGTGAGATTTTATTGGAAAACAACACTAGAGGAGAATACTTTTTAAAGAGTAACTGAAGGTAAGACAAATGGCCAAAAAGGAGTTGAGATTCTAGCGGGAAATCTTCCAAAGACACGGAAGTCAGGGAGGAATAAACCTTGCCTTAGAATTGAATCACGAAGGAGGATGGAAACTGAGAACTGGGGAAGGTGCGCCTCTCTGGATGAAGTTTTGGGGGCACATTTGAGATACTGGGGGAGTTTGAGAACCAACTATTCATATGTACTAACTTTAACAAGTTTTTTTTCTTTCTTTCTTTATTCATTTCATTTGGGGTTGGGGGAAGAGGTACATAATTATACAATATATATCGATCTATCGTGACCTCCAAAACAAGACATGGGAGAAGTTTGTAACATAAAACAAGGGCTTCCCTGGTGGCGCAGTGGTTGAGAGTCCGCCTGCCGATGCAGGGGACACGGGTTCGTGCCCCGGTCTGGGAAGATCCCACATGCCGCAGAGCGGCTGGGCCCGTGAGCCATGGCCACTGAGCCTGCGCGTCCGGAGCCTGTGCTCCGCAACGCGAGAGGCCACAACAGTGAGAGGCCCACATACCGCAAAAAAAACCATAAAACAAGAAAGGAGTTGAGTGTATGGCTGAACCTAGGTAGGAAAATACCTCTTAATGTGTCATTTGCATTTCCTGTGAACAAAGGAAGGGAATGGAACCAAAAAATACGGCACCAATCAGGATTACCTGAAACTGTGCAAAATGCCCCTATAATCATCACTTAACAGTTCTCTCTTCACTGGTTTAAGTATATGTAAAATAAATCTATAAGGGATTTCTTAAGTATATTTTTAAGCCAAGCCCCTGATTTCTTTGCCCTGTATCATCATAAATTCTACACCTGCAAATTCACTTAACATGGGGAATTCTGTTACTAAATCCACACTTGCAGAAAGACTACAGAAATTCCATATTGAAGAAATTCAAGATACTGTTTGCTTCCTACCTCCACCTGTACAAAATAGTATGCTTTTCATTAAGTAAGCTCAATTTACTCAATTCTTTAAAAGATGGGGATGGAGGTTAACCAAGAAGGCAGTTGTCTTTTTGGCCCAGGGACTGACCCTCCCCCCTCCCCCCTCCCCTGCCGACCATCAGTGACAGAGCACACCCCCCACCCCCAACTAGCTCCTGAGACGTCCCTGAGACGTCCCTACTTTCCAACGAGGAGATAAGACGTCTCAGAGTCCTGAGATGCTGTGTAATCTTTCTAGCTGGTTTTGAAGAGGTTCTGCACATTCTTCCACATTCCCTTCCCCCCAGACCTTCTGTCCAGAGCTGTCCCTCCAGCCAGAGGGCTCTGGAAGCAACCAAACCAACCTTCTCCTGAACATTTGCAAACAAAGCAAATGTGTCTTAATCAAGGCACTGCGAGTTTCTTTACAATAATGTAATCGTCCACTTAGAGTACTTTCTCTGTAACTGGTTTGGAGCAAATCCTTGCGTTAATATGTAAGAATAGAAGAATTCACCGAAAGACACCTCAAACTGGTGAGAAGTCACCCCACTGTGTGAAAATACTGAACCAGAAAGGAGAACTAGATGAAGGACCCAGTTCTACCAGGACTTGGATGAACCAAGGCCGAAGTAAATTAAGTCTTCTGTACCTGGCTTTCCCTCTCTACTAATCCGCAAGAGAAAGAAAAGAGCTTCAAACTCTCCTCAAACCGCTGCATTTCATGATTCAGAGCCACTACTACTAATTACCATTGCTGTTTAGGATTATTTCCCTTCCCTCTGTGGTTAATCCCCTTCTCTTCTCCTAGGGGAAAAGTGTGACAGGTTGGATGAAGAGAGGATATGTAACAAGACACTCCCTAGAAGAGCTCTCAAGTGAACAGCTGGAAACAAGCTGAATCCTGCAACAGAAGGACCCTGGTTGTTTAGGCCCACGGCTAACTGGCTTTGTTAAGGTCAAGACCTCGTTCTGTTACATATCTCTTCCCTGGACCTCTGCTACTTCCTGAGTTAGTTTGTGCGCAAAGGGAAATCTTATCAAGATCATGTGGGAAGGGGAGAAATAGGAAAAAACCATACAAATGCACAGCAAACCATTTTCTGAAACAACATCAAATTTAGGTATATGGTCGGTATCTGTTCAGATAAAACTTTCCAACTTAGGGGTCACCTCTACACCCTATACAGATAGACATTTTGCTGGATTTTCTATCACATTCATAACCACCAACTTCCAATGGATTTTCAACCCACTCCATAAATGCCAGGCTCACGGTTTCTTGGACCTATATTCAATCTTTCTACATCTAGTCTCCAAGATTCTCTATGGGGAGCCACTTTTAATCTAATAATTTCAGGATATATCCAACTCTTGCTGGGTACCTAAGCAACAAGCCATTATTCTGTCCCCAGAACTCTCTGCTTTCCTTGAATATTTGAACAGCTTCAACTCCTCTGCCTCCTCCTTCTCTTAGGGGCCTTTATTCGCTTTATCACTTAAAATTCTTCTCCTTCAGTCTGATAATGAGCTCGCTTTGTAAGGCATTTTTGTGACAGCTCAGAAAATAACTGTTACATAAAAACAAACTGCTGTGGCTCCTATAATAGAGACAACAGGGGTCAATTATGCTCATTAATCAACAAAGACAGAACAAGAAGTACTAAGGCTTAACCACAGCCAGGAAAGCATGTTTTAAACCCAGGAGGGAGGAAAACACCAGAGGGGAAAAGAAAATAAAAGGAAATCAAAACCCCTTGGGCTATTAAAATTTGCAACAAGCTGCCATCAGACTGTTGAACTTCCACCACTAGGGTTATTTAAGCTTTAATTAGTGTTTATTCTGCATGAAGTTCCAACTATTACAGGTCCAAAAGGAAACAGGTCAATGACCCATTTTTCCTTATGATACAAATTAATTGACATAAAACAGCTTCACTTGCAAACATTACTATTGACAGTGCAATTGGACAATCCTTCTGGAAAACAATTTGGCAGGAAAAACATCCATGAACTTTGACACAGCAATTGCACTTCTGGAAATGTAACCCATTAAAAAAAAACCCCAAACTGATAAAATGTGATACATTAAGATACAATGGCATTATTACTAATAATTCTGATTTTAAAAGATCTTTATATCCAAAAGTAGAAAATAACGTGAAACTTAGCCAAGTCCATGGAAAGTCACGCAGGCATGAAAATTGCACATGGTTTACTAAAAAAAGTCATGAAAAAATGATTACTGTAAGTTTAGATGAAAAGACTGCTACAAGCACACACAGAATTACCAAACTGACATTAAAATATGCAAAAGAAAAGACCTGAAGAAATGTAAGAAAAACTTACAAGGAAATATCAAAATAATTATCTGTGTGGTGGGACTCCTGGATACCTTTTTCTTCTACCTCCTTGTATTTTCCAAGTTTTCACTAATGTTCATGAATTATTTCAATAATACAAAAATTTGGAAAGCATAGCATCTTCACTCTATCTTAAAAAGATAATCAAAGCACCAGTCAACCAATCCTGGAATACAGCATGACGACCTCCCCTCAGCCGTCCTCCTGCTTCTTTGCTAACAGAATCCTGACTGTATCCAGTTCCTAGAGGAAGTTAGGTCTCTCGTCAGCACGAGGAAGTGAATCATGACAACCCTGAGGCAATCGTGGCGGTCTCACACCCCTTGCCAGTGACTTGGGATGGAGGGAAGGGCAGGGCTTTAAAAAAGATTTCTCTCTCTCTCAAAAAAAAAAAAAAAAAAAGAGACCACTGGAGTAAAAGGTCCTGTTCTGTGCTAGGTGGATATGAAAAAAAAGTACAATCTTAATAAAAAATAAAAATAGCAAAAGAATACCATGTTTGACATCTACCTGAATGACAAAATGAAAAACAATGATACAAATCCACCACTGTAAAGGCTGTCTAAAATAATTACATAGAAATACAAAGTTACATAGTCAAGGAAACAGAAATCTCAAAGAATATACACCAAAAGTTATTTTTTCAGGATAGGAAACTTTTTATCAGAATTTTAAAGAATAAATGCCTATTAAATCTGCAGTTAAAAAAAAGTCTTTAGAAATATACCCTGAAGTCCTATAAAGTGGCAACACTTTCTAAAGCAAGGAAATGTATCCATTTCATAACAATTCACTGGACGTCTCCAGCTTGCTGGACTCTGCTTAGTTACTGGTAAGACGGGGATGAAACAGGCATGTGCTCTGCTCTCACCTGCTCCGGCAGCTCAGAGAGTGACAGACACACGGCATGGGAAGAGTGACGCAGTGGGTAAAGGCAAGGATGGAGGGAGACGTGGAGAATGAGGAAGGAAAGCCCTGAAGAAAGCCACCCCTCATGATGGAAGATCACAGACCTCCAGGGAGATCTTCCACAACTCAGAGAACGTTCACATCCTTGAGGTGCTGGAGCACCTGGGGTTCATAGGAAGCTTCTTTAGCTTCTAGTCCAACTTCTCTTTGAAAGGAAATACGACACAATCATCTTCAAAGATCAGCAAATAGCAGGACGGAGATACAGGAATGAGAGACAACACCACAGAAACCACATTTTAATAAGAGCAGGTTCTTAACCCTTTCTCAGAAAATCTCATGAATCGTGAGAGCAGCCCTACTGGGCACTTTTCCAGGGCACCGCTCTCCTTACTGAATGGTGAGCTCTCTCCTTTCAAGCCCGAGGCTTTCAGCGAGTCCCTCGAACACTTACTCAGGCTTAGCCCATGATAGCATCTCCTTGAGTGAGCCTCACAGCCGCCCTGAGTGATACGTAGGATGCAAGTGCCCACTGCACAGGTGAGGCAGCAGGACCACACAGTCCTCAGGTGCAGGAGTGCTAGGTCAATTCCTGAGCAAGTGTTCTCAACAACCTCCTCATTTGTTTCATGAGTTTGCTTATAGGGAGCAAGATAAAAACCCTAGTAACTGATTAAAGCATTTCCTTTTGTCCATGTCATTTTTTAAAGAGCTACCATGCCCCCTCTGGAATCCACCAGCACCCTCCACACTCTCAACTGATGTTCATTTTCCAGACCTCCCTGATGGAGACCTTGAAAATTTACACATTCATTTTCCAATCGAATTATTCTGTTTTTACATTCATGGAATAGCGCAGGAAAAAAAAAGAAAAACAAAGACAGACAGGGGAGGGAAACAAATAAGTCAAGTTAGTATGAACACCAGCCATTCCAACTTCCTCATCTTTTAGAATAAAAATAAATGTTGAGAAGTATTTAATGCACGTATGGTCACAGTGTGACATGTACTGGGGGCAGGCTCAAAATGTTATTCTGAGTCATAAACAGTATTAGGAGATGTAGATATGTCCCCAGGATGGAATCTAACATCGTAAAGGCCAACTGCCAATGGCAAAACCATCTTAAGAGTCCTGAAGAACGAAGTAAACTCAGAGATAAGTGAACAAGAGGGAGGCTTAGTTTTCAACCATCAGAAATGTTTTCAGATATTAAAAAAAAACACCCAGAGTTTTAGTCCCCCAAATATTCGATCAAAAGTGCTTTTTGCTCGAGAATGAATCACAAAGCCAGAAATGAGAACATGCATCCAAGTCCAGTAACAAGGTGGGCTGATCAATAGCTCCCTCTTAGATGCCAGATGAAATAATAAAAAACTACTTACGAAAGCCCAGGGATGGAAGACAACCCTGCGCTCAAGGAAGGTGAGAGGCAGAAGCTGAGATTATTATAATGCCTGGCCTCAGTCGACAAAAAAGTAACCAGACCATCTTAGCCCTGTCCCTGGAGGGAGAAGCAGCGGAGCAGACATGGCTGCCACCTGCCCAACGTTCTGTTTAGGGGGAGAAAGAGAAGAACCACTCGCTCATCCAAGGCAGTGGCACACACGGCTGTAAGGTCCAATTTCACAGTTCTGTATGGTACAGACTGAGAAATTAATGTAAGATTCACCCGTTAGTTCCTTAAATAATCAGGGACACCTACGTGTACCAGGCATTGTTTTATGTGCTGGGGAAAGGGAAGTGAATAAAAAAGATTTTTAAAACCCTCACTTTCTAGTAGGAAGATAAAGTGATAAATACTCTAGGACTTGCGAAAATCCTAAAACACTGGCCAGGCACTAACGCAAAAGCAGACCGAAGAAACGAATCTTTCGGTCTAAAGATTTTGCAACTCCCACAGAAATAACAATCGTCACTGAAAATGAGCTCACAATGAAAACTCACAAACCACATAAGGACACAAATGAACGTGAGAGTCAGACAAAACAGACTTTAGAGCAAAACGCTTCACTAGGGATAAAGCGGGTCATCACCAGGAAGTTCTAACCATCCTCACCCTGAATGCCCTTACACAGCTTCAAACACATACACACACACACACACACACACACACACACACTCGTGAAGCTGACAAACCCTCAATCTCAGAATATTTTAACGCACCTTTTAGAAAATTATAGAACAAACAAAAATATAGGGAGAACATATAATATTTGAACAATTCAATGAAAGTTTGACCTAACAGAATGATCTGACATGAAATTTGGAAACACGGCTAAAACAGACACTTCTGTACATATATATACATGACCAAAACTGTCTCAAGCAGAAGTGGTAGCCATGACTAAATATATAACAATTGAAGGAAATAAATTCATACTCCATAAAATACAAACTAAAGGAGAACCAGCTCCAGACGGTTTTACAAGCTACTTTCACCAAACCTTCAAGAATCAGCTAAACTGTATCTTCTACAAACTGTTCCTGAGACACACTGCTTAGGAAGGTGACTAGATATGAAATAAATACACAGAAATCAGTGGTATTCTATTAGATGGTTTACAGCCAATAAAAAAGAATAAATTCTAAAAAAATGTAGAAATCTAATTCATAACAGCAAGCTAAAGGACAACGCACCCAGGAAAAAATTCTAGAAATAAATTCTAGAAAAAGATTTCAAGTTATAGAAAGATAATAAAATAAAATGCCAATTTTCGAAATTAATCTATAAATGCAATGCCAATTAAAATCCAATGGGGTTCTTCATGGAGCCTTTTAAGTTGATTCTAAAATTCACGTACAAGAATAACCTGCCAAAAATAACTAGTCAATTTTGAAAAGGGAGAAAGCAGAGGCATTCACCTGATATCAAGACATATTATAAAGTAAAATCAATTTTATAAACTGAGGTATTTGTACAGGGATGGACAAATAGACCAATGAAGCAGAATAACTAAGAATAAGATATGGTTCACAACCATAAAGGAACTTGCTATATGCCAGTGGTGGCATTACCAGTCAGAGGGGAAACAGAAGATTACTCAATAAATGATGCTGAGACAATTAGCGAATTTGAAAATCCAATTCAACTCAAGCAAAAAAAAAAAAAAAAAACCAAAAAACAAGTAAGCAAAACTTTTTTCTCTTCTCATGCCATGCAAAACTTAATTCCAAGTAGGTTAAAGAGTCATATATGGAAATACGGAAATCGAACTGCAAGACTTAAAAAAAAAACATAGAAGAACATCAGTAGGAAAGATTTCTAATGACTTTTAAACAAATCAGAACAGAAGAGATGGATATTCGACTACATTATAATTTAATACTTTAATATAATATAAAACACCATTTAAAGGTGGAGAAACTGGCCACAGACTAGTGAAACCCATTGCTGAGAAAGAATTCATATTAGCCTATATAAAGACTTCCATCATCAAAAGAAAAAAGGGCAAAAATAGAATTGACAATTCAAAAGGAACACAAGTTGCCAACAAGCAGATGACGAAACGTGCAGCTGCACTAGTTAGTGATCAGGAACACGCCACTCACACAAGGAACCCATTTCCCCGCCATCAGAATGGCAACGTTCAAGCTTAAGAATGATCACCTAACAGGGTGGACAATGCAAACTGGGAACTCTCAGACACTACTGGTGGAGACGTAAACTTGTACAACACAGAAGAGCATGGGGTAATATCCGGGGAATTCCAGCAATTCCAGTTAGGGATAGCTCCCAAAGGATCTCTCACACTTGGGTACATGTGCAAAGATCTACATTTGTAGATCTGCAACAGGGAAAACTGGAAATAGCTTAAATGTCTATCAGTGGGAAATGCTTTCAAAAATTATAGTATATTCAAAAAGCAGCTAAAGTGAATAAACAATCTACACACAGCAATGTGGAAAAAATCTGCAAAATGCTGACGAATAAAAAAGTTACATAAAGATACACAGAGCGTGATGCTGTTTACGTATATATCAACACAAGACCTACTGTAAAGTGACTAATAAAAAACAAGGAGAGACTGCTGCAAGACCTACTGCAAAGTGACTAATAAAAAACAAGGAGAGACTGCTGCAGAAGCCACGGCAGTCGTGCAGTCAAAGCATAGAATCCTCAGCAAGGCGGTCGTCTTGCGGAGGTGAGTGGAGCGGGTTCCGGGAGAGAGGAAGGGAGGGGAATAGAGTGGGGACGGGACTTCAATTCAATTCATTCAATGCTCAACAAACAAGGACCGAGAACCCCACACTCTCCTAGCTGCTGGGCTGGAGCAGAGAACAAGACAGAAATGCCTGCCCTCCTCATCTTTCATTTTAGTGGAAAGACAGTTGAAAAGAAAAGAAGTAAAATATGTATTACTTGTTATTTTCTATGATAAAAGGTTCTATGGAGAAAAGCCATGCAGGGAAGGAGATACAAATGTTGGGGGTGGCGATTTGCTGATTAAACAGGGCTGCCAAGAGAGATGACACCAATTAGGGGACACCGGGGTCAAGACTGAAGAATCAGGAGGAGTGACCCAAGCAGAGGGAACAGCCAGTGCCAATGGCCTAACGGGGCGACATGCTCCGTGTTCCAGGAAGGACAAGGAGGCTGGTGTGAATGGGAGGACTGGGGGACGTCTTAAGACAGGAGGCCAGACCGGGTAGGCGCTGAAGGCTTTTGTCATGTCCTGGACCCTGACTTGGCCTCTGAGCCGCGTGGGATGGCCCTGGGAAGGCTAAGCAGAGGAGGGGGCGTGTGTGCTTTAGGTTTTAACACCATCAGTCTGACTGCTGTGTTGAGAGTGGGCTGAGAAAACTGGAGGTCACTGGCGTAACCTGGGAGAGACAGGACGGTGACCTGGACCAGCGTGGTCTTGATGACACCTGGTCAGATCCTGAGAATATGGTCTGGATTTGCTGATGGATTACATAGGGGGTAAGAAAGAGAAGAGTCAAGGTTGACCCCGGTCTTCAATTATATCTATGATGCTCCGTTTCATTTTTTAAAACTCTGAATCAAAAACAGCAAAATGGTAGCATCTGCTCAATTGAGGTGGGACATCCATGAGTATGTTTATTATTTTCTGTCCCCATTGGTATGTCTGAAATAGGAGATGACAGAAAGGATTAAGTCACATGAGTCAGTGTCTGAGGAAAAGAGAATACCAATTAGGGTTCACCAATGTGGGTCTTGATAATCATTAAAAAAAACACCTTTATGGGTTTCCCTGGTGGCACAGTGGTTAAGAATCCGCCTACCAACGCAGGGGATATGGGTTCGAGCCCTGGCCCGGGCAGATCCCACATGCCGCGGAGCAACTAAGCCCGTGCGCCACAACTACTGAAGCCCGCGCGCCGTGCTCCACAATAAGAGAAGCCACTGCAATGAGAAGCCCGCACACTGCAACAAAGACCCAATGCAGCCAAAAATTAAATAAATAAATAAATAAAATAAATTAAAAGAAAAAACACCTTTGCTTCTTAAATTGTGTGAAGTTTGTGTGTCTATTAAGATGGCCAAAGAGCAGAGACGAAGTGCAAAAATAAGTGACTTATTTTAGCTTTTGCTCACACATTTTACAACAGAAATGGATAGGCTTCACTTGTCTACAAAGATCCCCCTGCTGATTCTGTGACTAATCTTGGGTGTTACATGCCAAGGAGATTAAGGAAATGATTTAAAAATAGCAAGTCATGATTGGTAACCTATATGCATTTCTGCCTGCTTGATTTATTTACTTGTTTGACCCCGGTTCAGAGAGCCTATAATACTGAATTGTTGTTTGTTGGGTTTCAGCGAATGGGATAAAATCTCCCAAGATTCTGTCCTTTGCTTACCAAGAAAGCACATGCTCAAAGACAACGATAAAACATTTCGATCCATTCTAGCTTAGACTATTTGTATATAAAGTTTGGGGATAGATTTTTTTTAATAGGAAAGGAGTCAAAATAATGTGAGTAGGGATGTATGCTGTCCGCACATCTCCTCTACCACCCAGGTGTCTTGTTTCATCAGCTGCTTCCCAATGGGGAATGAGTGGGTTACTCTCTTTTGGGGATCACGCCACACATTTTAACTATAAGCAGAAATCTAAACAATGTAATACTTTTGTGGGAAACATACCTACAAGAAAACATCTAAACTCACTTCTCAACATGTGTAATAAATCCTACATACTCTCAAAATTCAAGTGAAAACAAACTTTTAAAAAGAGCATATACTTTCATACATTAATAAAGCAAAGAATGGTGTTGGAAAACATCCGACAGCATGATTCCTAGACCAGGTGTTGACACGTAACAAGTTACTTCAAAAAGAAGCCATAAAATCATCACTACCGAAACCACCAGCATCTCTCAATTTTAATTCACTTTAATTACAAAAATAAACATACTTTACTACATATATGGTACACATAAATATACAGTCTCCCCAAATGGTAAGGGAGCTCAGTAACTAAAGCTGTGGCTTTGTTATAATGGCAAACACTTGGAATATTATTCTCTAGAATTGAAATTCTCCAAATGCTTTGACACATAGATCATTCCAGTCATGGGTAAGTCATGGTCCACTGACATCCCTCAGTCCTGCGTACGGCCACCAAAAAGCCCCCAAATTACTGAGAAGGATGGCTTTTACGAAGGTACCAGTGAGAGAAAACAGCAATAAAGGGTGGATCTGGTTATACAGAAAAGGCATTCAATTTGGGATCTTAAGACTGGGGTTTTAAGCCAAGTTCAGCCCCAAGACTTAAAAAATCATTTAATACAACTGAGCTTCAATTTCCCCACATATATAATGATTGGAGTTGATGAGATAATCTTTAAGATCCCTTTAGTTATAAAAACCTCTACTTGTAATATCATATGATTCCTTTTGAATAGATAATACATTCACACTCAGATCAAAAAGAAAAAAAAAAGATTTTAAACGTATTCTGTGAAAAGTCTCATTCCCATCTGCCCTGGTCGCCACCTCCATACCCCACATAGAAGTCATCATTTTCATTAGTTTCTTTTTTTTTGAATTTTATTTTATTTAGTTTTTTATACAGCAGGTTCTTATTAGTTATCCATTTTATACATATCAGTGTATACATGTCAATCCCAATCTCCCAATTCATCCCATCACCACCACCCACCCCCTGCCACTTTTCTCCCTTGGTGTCCATATGTTTGTCCCCTACATCTGTGTCTCTTAGTTTCTTACGCAACCTTCCAGAGTCTCTTTCCAGGAATATGTGCAAACATAAATATATATCCTCACTAACCTCTTTTCTAACAAAAAAGACATCATACTATAACTCACTGATCTGTCACTCACAGTACATCTTGGAGAGCTTCCCATGTCAGTATGTAGAGATTATCCTCATTCTTTTTAATAACTGCATAGTTTTCATTATATAAACATCCAAAATCGACTTAACCAATCCCATACAGACAGGCACTTGGATTTTCCCCAGTCTTTTGCTATTATATATCATGCTGCAGAAAAAACCAAATTCTTATGCATATTACCTGTAAATTGTAAGTTTAAGAGAAATTTCCACAAGTCGAACTGCTAAGGCAACGGCTAAATGCATCTACAATTTTGGTTAAATTTGCCCAACTGCCTTCCATACGGTTTGTACCTACCTGCGTTTTGCCAGCAAATCTGAGAATCCTGTTCCTCCAGACTCCCATCAAAACAGAGCCGCTTCTTTCTTTCTCTTTTGGATTTCTTCCTCATCTGAGAAATCCATGCCATCTCAGTATGATTTTTAACGGGCATTTCTCTTATTATGATGAGTTTACATAAGAGTCGTGATTCTATTACTGTGAAGTACCTGCTCATATTCATAAACCTTTTTCTGTAAGTTGTTGCTCTTCTTCTCACTGGTTTATAACTAAAAGCTCTACGATTTCAAGACAACAATCCCACAGCCAAAAGACAACCTCTACAGATTACTGGTGGATCACAATTCCTGAATGCTTCAAGGGTTTAAAAATGGTTATTACCACTGAGATTTTCTTACTGGAAGGTACTGATCACCATTACTCAATATTTTACAAATAATATATAATATCCATAAAGAAACTTTCCTCTTAGAAAAGGTATGCTTCACTTTCAAAAGGGAAAGGAATAGTTTGGAAGATGACATGAAGACAATTTCATTTCACCAAATATCACAAATACTTGGGTGACAGAGAAGCAGCAATAATTACGGCTGAATGGTAGGTATAAAACGCTTAAGACATAAAAATATTTAATATCATAAATATATTTGTACCGTCATTTCACTGCACACTTAAGAGTTCAATTACATTAATATAAAACAATTTTCTTAATATCATGAAATGCCATTATCCAAATAAGCACACCCATTTCCTAGTAAAGGTCCAAGCTATGTGAACAACCTCGTCTGAAACACATTTAAATTCTAAAGATGCTGGTAAACGTTAAACCTCTGCCATCCATGAATCCAAAATGCAAATATAAATGTTTTTCCTATTCTTTTAACTATGTGAGGAGATACCCAACTCATTTTTTAAAAATTCTTAAACAGATCCTATTTTACTAGGAACTAACTAGGAATTTGCAAAGTCCAACCAAGTGACATTTTAAAGACTTTTTTAAAATGTGGATCATTTCTAAAGTCTTTATTGAATTTGTTACAATAATGCTTTTAACATCTTTATTGGAGTATAATTGCTTTACAATGGTCTGTTAGTTTCTGCTTTATAACAGAAGTGAATCAGCCATACATATACATATATCCCCATATCTCCTCCCCCTTGCATCTCCCTCCCTCCCACCCTCCCTATCCCACCCCTCTACGTGGTCACAAAGCACCGAGCTGATCTCCCCGTGCCCTGCGGCTGCTTCCCACTAGCTATCTATTTTACGTTTGGTAGTGTATATATGTCCATGCCACTCTCTCACTTTGTCCCAGCATTTTTTATGTTTTGGTTTTTTGGCTGCAAGGAATGTGGGATCTTAGCTCCCTGACCAGAGATCAAACACGCACTCCCTGCACTGGAAGGCGAACTCTTAACCACTGGACCACAGGGAAGTCCCCCGAGCAGCATTTTAGATATCTAGAAAACATCTTTCTTCACTGACATGGGACCCATCCACACACATGCTCTGATTAGAAGTTGGCCTGAGGGCTTTTAAACTCTGAAACTGACCAGCTGCTGAAACTTCACAGCAGGAAAAGACTTCTCTTCCCTACCACCAATAGATGTTTACTGCATAGAACTTGCACCATCATTTAAAAGATTATAAAAATATTTGGACGTGTGTCATGTCTTTGATTCTGCAGAGTACCTGTGGAATATCAGGGGTGTCCTCATCTAACCGTCTTGAATAACTGAAACGCACTGATTTGGATAGTCACCTCTAGGCCCCCAAATGGACACAAACACTGAGGCCACGTGAACTGGAGTCCTCACCACCCACTACTGAGCACAGAACCAGAAGCCTGACCTCCTGTCCTGCTACTTACTAAGCCTGGGGCCCTGGGCAGGTTATATAAACTCTCTGGAACTAAGTCTCCTCAGAGGGCAATCCTCATTTTGAAGATTCAGTGAGTTTGGCACTGAAAACAGTGGAATCAGTGTTCTGTAGAAGTTCACCACAGTGTAATTAGACTGCACTCCACTACTGAAGAACTCTAATGGGAAAAAGCACCAGCTGCATGGAAATAATTCAAGAGAATCTCCTCCATAGGGATGAGGATGGAGCATAAGTTAGGATAAAAGCCCAGGGGAGCACAGTCACACCATAGGTAAGTCAGGTGCGGCACAATTAAAGTACAAGTAATCCAATCTCTGGTGATCTGAAAAGGTTAGCACAAAGCCCCTGCTTTATTTGAGATTATCTGTTAAAATCTCCACTGAAGTTTATTTTTCTACTCTCATTCTGCTTTTGTCTTCTATCATTCCCTTTCTTTTCCTTCCCATCTTCTCACCTTTCTCCTTGCTGCATCTTCCCTGGATAAACCTTAGACCTATAGGGACAACAAATCACGTTCCTAAAGTACAGCATGGTACTTACTGACATGTGGTTTATGGGTCTCAACTTAAAATGACTTTAATGCAACCTGGTTCCCAACTTAATTATTGTCATGTCTTACGGCATCAAAGTGTCGGAAATCTGAAAGCAACTGGGCTCGGGGGAAAATTCAACTTACTGGAAATAAAAAGGTAAAGAAATGCTTCAGTGGTATGTTGTTGCCTTTTTAAAGCCACTTCTCTTCCACGTTCAAGTTTTTAACCCCAATCACTTAGCAATACTGTACCCTTTCTCAACACACAGCAGCAACACACCTGCCAATCATACAATAACAGACAGGGAACAATGGTTTATGGAGGAGCCCAGGGCCACACACCTCCACAGGGGAGGGAGCTGTACAGACTCCTATGTCAGGCTTACCATGAAACACACTATTTTCTCATTACATCTAAAGTGTTTACAGCGTAAACTTCTCCAGATTAACAAAAGCATCACTTCAGTGACAATATGACACCCCCTGAATCACCCAAACCCTGTAAATTTTCACAGAATACAAACCTTTGGGAGGTGTGAGATTGACTCCGTTTTTAAGGCACCACTGTACTGGTAAAATCCCCAAAGAATCCGCATGGCACAGCATCGAGAGTTTACTAGGTTCTGGTCTGAGGTCATCAATAGTCACTTGAAAAAAACGATTGTTAAAAACCTGAAAGAAAAGACAATAGAGCCTGGGGTTAATTCCTTGAGATTAACATGTAAGACTCGTAAGAAATAGTGGCACAGCTTCCAAATGCAGTAAGCGTATTTCATCCCAATGACCACAGCACAAACTGGAATTTCAATGTATATTACGAAAGTGGTCCAGTTGTGAAAAAGTTAGTTGATCATTGTGGTCATATTAATGGAAAGTAAACAAACAACTAGAATTATGTCGGAGACAGAGAAGGAAAAACATCAGCATGACTTTATAGAAGTAAACCAACAGCCAAAGCCAGAGGAAAAACAAGCTAGAAAACAAGTAAGACAGACAAACCCTAGCCAAGATGGGACCATCTCCACCATCTGGCTCAGAGATGTCTAGCCTCACCTTGCGTCCCATCCCTCCAACCCAAGAGGAAATCACTCACACCGGACATGTCCTTACTCAATATTCTCACAAGTCTAAATAGCCCACTCCACTGTCCGTGTATTTTTCAAGATGTGTCCCCAAAGCCACTACTGCTGGAACGCCCCCCCGCCACCCGCCCCCGCCTCACTCTGTGTTCTGGCACAGCATCAGACGTGAACCTCTGAACTGAAAATTCTCATTCCCTCCTGTGGTCTGATACCACATCTCTCTCTCCCAATAGACCTCAAGTCCTTTGAGGACAGCCTCCTGTTTGTTACTCATCAAGATATTCCCACAATGCATAGCAAACGCTTTGTACGTAGGAACTGGTTAAACACCTACTTGAGTATAAGGAAAAAAGTCAATGAGGAAAGGAAATAGAACAAGACATGCTGATGGAAAAAGCAGAGTGCAAAAATCAGGTGGACAGCCACACTGAAAAGCATGATGGATTTAAAGAATGTAGAATGTAAAACAGGCCAGAGGCAAAAAATCGCTTTCCCAACTCAACAGACATAAACCAGTCTTTCTTAGGAAACTTAACCCTCTTACTAAGCTCTGATTCCTGGCTCCTTCGTTTAGAAAACACTTTGTGGAAGCAACCTGGTTCAAAGCTACGCAGGAAGAGTGAACTGACTTCTGTTCTTCTTGATGTTATAACTCCAGTAACTCGTTAGAAATCTGCTGCCTGAGCTTTGCTTTTGGAAACAGCCTTTAAGGAGCAAAGGATCAAGCTTCCCCTTCTCAGGGAGGCCGTTCCTGGTAGCCTGAATTAAAATCACATCTTCCTTCCTTCCACTCCAACACCCTAGAGGTCCCTTCCTTGATGCCCCTTTCTCCTTAGCATTTAACATACTTTATTTCCTTATTAATTTTATTTATTGTCTGTCTCTCCCCCCATCAAAATATAAGCTCTGTAAGAGCAGGGACTTTATGTTTCCAGCATCCAGAACAGTGCCTACAAATGCTCACTAAGTATTTGTTAAATTAATGTGATCTAGACCCTCATGCATACACGCACACACATACTCACACAGAGATGTATCATATAGTTCTGGAGGCAGGATGCCTTAGCAAAACTGAACTGTGTAAGAACAGGCACCAAGGAACCTCCAAGCCTATTAAAATGCACATTCCCGTGCACACATTTCAGAGGAAAAGCTAAATTAAGTTCCCTCAAATCCATCAGGGTTCATGGTCCCAAACGGTTCAGAGACACTGGTCCATCTGGTCCAGAACCACAGGCCTCAGAATCAAAGCCCAGAGCAGTTAGCCAACTTGCCCAAGACCATGCAGCTCACACCGAGCAGACCTAGAAACAGAACCCAACACGTGTAAAATTCCAGGAAACTTTGTCTAAACCACGCATCTCACGTACACAGACGGTATTCGCCCCATCACGCCAACATAGTCCCCCTGTAGGGCCAAAGGTTGGTCACTTAACACTGAATCTGCTATGTGCTTCTCTGTCTTCTTGTCTATTTGTTATTTATTTCCTCAACAGTTGCGCCATGAAGAAAAGCCCCAAGGAAGATAAAAACGAAATTTTCATTAGGATGAGTACTTCACAGCACAGTGTGTTATAGTCTCAAACGTAATATTCTAAAACCTTTTCCAATGTTAAGAGAAATAAATTTAATTATAAACAGCTTCTACATTAAGAATATTCTACTACTTCATGACCTGTAGGTGAGTCCTGTGCCTGGGGAGGTGCCGACCCAAGTTCTAAGAGGCAGCAGTACACGGCCAGTAAGAGAAGGAAGAAGGAAGGATAAATGTGAAACAGAATGACTCAAGTATTTTTTTTGTGGCCTCTCCCGTTGCGGAGCACAGGCTCCGGACGCACAGGCTCAGCGGCCATGGCTCACGGGCCCAGCTGCTCCGCGGCATGTGGGATCCTCCTGGACCCGGGCACGAACCCGTGTCCCCTGCATCGGCAGGTGGACTCTCAACCACTGCGCCACCAGGGAAGGCCGACTTAAGTATTTTATCTTAGGTACAAAGGGTAAGAAAAAATAAAATGAAAAGTGACTTAAAAACCAGAGAAAATACCTCCTCACCCCCAACCTCTAATGACATGTATTTAGAGAGAAGATTCTTTTTTGTGAAAACCAAACTACTGTCCCTGGAAGTCTGTTTAATGAGATGAAGATATCTGGGCTGAAACTGATGGTAATTAGGATGTCACATTCTAACATTATGTATTGCAATTATCTAAAGGTAGAAAAATGTGAGAGTCGACCACTGACAGACTGCACCTTGGCTCGGTTTATTTTATAAACACCAGGTGAAGATGACACCACGGCCTATTAGAATGAGAAGAGGATGACACATACCCAGATAAATGGGCAGCTGGCATTACCGAATCACCTGCTTGGAACAAAGAGGAATTCCAGCCGGGGTTCAACAAGGTATCTCTCCTTAGTTTTGGAAAAATGTGCCAACTACCAGAACACACAATAAGAACCCTAAAAGCCATTTCAAATAAAAAGGTTATAAATGAATGGTGTATGAACAGCGAGAGCATGTGCTTCAACCCGAGATGATCATTCAAAGCCTAAGTCATTATTTGTTCTACGCAGCTATCCTTTAAATAAATTGCTTTAACAGTTACAAAATAATTTATGTTCACTAAAGAAAAAAATCTTTAGCAGAGAACAAAAGGACGTTTCATTATAACCATTTCCCATATTCTGTAATACATGATCACCACTGTATTTCTCAAATTTTACCAAATCTTCAATAAAATCATAAATAAAAAAGCATGACTCAAATAACTTCATACTATTAATCACCACATTAACAATCCCGTCTCCTTCAGAAAAAGAAATTAAAATGGAATTGACTTTGAACCCCAGGAAATGCACAGAAGGCCGTTAAGTAAAACACATGTTGGCTAAGAATCGTAGTTTGTTGGTTTCTCGCGCCATTAACAGGACATAAATGGTATGTGTGTGTGTATGTATGCATATACATATATATATTTTTAAGGTAGAAACACATACTTTGTACGTTATAATAGGTAACTTCGTTGAGATTTCTTTGATGTGGAAGGGAGATTATAATCTTAAAAGACTATAAGGCCATAATAAAAATGTCTTTGCGTGAAACGGTACTTTCATTTAAAATCTACGAATCTTAGACGTATGACTTTTCCTTTAGTCAGTGAAAGCAGATGAGAGAAAGGAAGCGAGGTGCTAATCCCCTGGAGATGGGAACTTGCTTTTCACCATTTCCAAGTATTTGCAAAATAGATCATATGAAATATGATCAGTGCAGCAGGAGAAGCAAGTTACTATTACAAAGATTACAAACTCATCAGCGGTTTCTTCTCACGAGCACAGGGACAAATGGCAGTTTCCATGTCACTGTGGTTAGTAACAGAAGGTGCCACCTATTCAGTGGCTGAGTTCACTGCTGTGAACTCACAGTTGAGCATCTGAATCTTCCTCCAAGTCTCTGCAGGACACGAGCGTCTGCATCCTGTACTATCGGAGGACAAGCGAAGTTCACCCCACCCACTGCAAGAGGAGGCATCGGATCACACTCACTCGGATATCAGTGATAAAAAGGGAGCTTGAGACAGCACTGTACGGGAGAGGACGCCCTCCTCCTTGGGTTTACTTGCGTCACCACAGATCCCCACACGAGCCTATTTCCTCTGGTTGGCTTGGAGTAGAAAGACTTACTGGATCCACTACGGAGATGGAGGTGAAAAGCAAGGGAGGGACCTCACCTTGGTCACTGATGCAGGACAGATGTGAAAGGGCTCCCTCACGTTCACTGTTTCTAGCTTCATCCCAACTGTGAAAAAATGGCTTCTCAAATCTGCATGGTCCTACGGGGAAAAGGACGAAAATATTAAACGCAATGGTATTGTAAGCTAATTCAGTAAGTGTCTGGATGCTTTCCTTGATCGTTTTAGTGGGCGACTGAAATCGGATTGAAATCATTAACCCTCCCCCATTCCAGATTTCTAATTATGGCCAGATATCACGGATTTAATTATTTTCTGCAGGCTAAATTGCTTTTCCAAGGGAGAAACAAGCCTTGGTGGCCAGGCTTAAACGTATACTAAGCAAAAAAAAATTCACACCGCACAGCTTTGATCTTCCTAGGGGCCATCAGGAGAGCTCGGCAGAGTAATAGAAGCAATCAGTCATCTAAAACACGGCAGGGGCCTCCTCAGAAAACATGGCCTCTTGCTCCTGGAGTTACTTCGCAGGCTTCGGGGAGGATCTTTTGGGGGATACAGCTTGTCTTCTGTGTTGAAGAGCACTGAAGTTATCAGTTACTGGTACTGATACTGGTCCTTGGACATGTGGGTAGAGAAGACTCCAAAACAGCCCTGTACCCAATCAGAACCCGTCTCCCGCTCTATAAAGATGAGCTACACCCCCTGTTTAATAGGTGCCTGGCAGTTTTATAGACAATTCACAGCAACCTTATGTGTGTGAGTGGAGCTTTCCTGCCTTCTCAAGAAAACAAATTTCAATAACCACTTCAGCTACACAGCAACAGATGAGGCTGGCGGGACTCTGGACACCAGGATTTATCTTGCAGAGATGAAGGTCACCTCATAACTCACAGTCTGTATAAACAGTAGTGGATAAATAAATGTCTCTGCAGCCTGTCCCTGAGGAAATAATAGCTGCAAGTAAATCCTCCTGTTTCTAAATCCATCAATTGGGTGAGAAGTACAAAAATATCTGGGAATCTATGACTTTCTTTTATCTGCCAATGTAAAGTGGATTTTTAAAAAAATTTTATTGAAATATAGTTGATTTACGATGTTAAGTTTCAGGTGTACAGCAAAGTGATTCAGTTATACATGCATACATATATTCTTTTTCAGATTTTTTTTCCATTATAGGTTATTACAAGATATTGAGTAGAGCTCCCTGTGCTACATAGTAGGTCCTTGTTGGTTATCTATTTTACATACAGTTGTGTGTATATTTTAATCCCAAACTTTTAATTTGTCCACCCCCCACTCTGGTAACCCTAAGTTTGTTTTCTATGTCTGTGACTATATTTCTCTTTCATAAATATGGTGAGTGTGTGTGTATATATATATATATATACACGATGGAATATTACTCATCCATAAAAAAATGAAATAATGTCATTTGCAGCAACATGGATGGACTCAGACATGATCATACTAAGTGAAGTAAGTCAGACAAAGACAAATATCATACGATATTGCCTCTATGTGGAACCTAAAGTGGATTTTTCATTAATTCAAGGATGCCATTCTAAACACACCCAACTCTGAGGACCGTGCAGAGCCCACAGGGCTGTGCCTGCTCCTCCCACAAAAGCTGATCAGAACAGGACAGTGTATGACACCAGATCCACTTATTAAACTCACCACCACCGCTTTGCTTTACCAAAGCAGGTACAGAATGTAAATGCCTACAGAACCACATGTCATTTCTCACGTGGCCACAGCTGCCTGCAAGTCTCTGTACCCGGTGGGTGAGCGATAAATGCTGGGTCTGGCTGGAGCACAGGGTACCTCGTGCAGGGAGGGGGTTGATCAGAACGAGGAAGGTGATGTGCTCCGTGGGCAAGGACTTACATGACAAAAACTCATTGAACTTAACAATCATCACTTGATTAAAAAATATTCTTAGGTACAGGAGATGATTTCCTTTTTTTATTACTGAAAATAAAGCATTTACTTTTAAAGGTGGCTTGGAAAAGGAATCAAAAGAAACAGCATAGAGATTTAATGCAAATCAACACACATCACCCCAAACACCAAGGCAGAGCCAGAAACCACAGGTGTTAATACAAAAGTAGGAAACCCAAAATGACTGAAAGAAAAGATTAAAAGTTAATGCTCTCAGCAAACATCAACACACCCCAGTATCTATCAGTAAGAACTGAATCACATAAGTGGATTTTGCAGATAAATATTTTTTCCATTTTAGGCACAAAAGCCTTTAACCTTCTGAAAAGAGGAATTATTCTAAAATTAAGACATACTATAAAACGTTGCCTGAATGTACTCAACAAGTTTATCAAGCAGTCGTTATGATACTGTTTGGTATTACATAAATGTCCTCAGGCACCGATGACATGTGTAGCTATGATAAACGGGCAAGATGAATGTACTAGTTTCACGGAAGTTCTTCTATTTCCCTCTGCTAGCAATGTCCTTCCTTGCTGCAGTGTCTCTCCCACTACTCACAGCTACAAGGCTAAACGTTCTTGAGATGCAGTTCACCAATAACAGGAAACCCGTGCCTGTTCCCTGGCTGCCTCTAACACTAGGGCTCTGCTTGCAATTTTGATCTCTCACCTGCTCTCCCGTTTGCTTCTCCCTTTGCTTCTGCCATAGGGCTGTCCTGACAGCATTCTGGGCTTCTGGTCTACCCACCGTCCAAATCCCCTCTTGATTTCAGGCTGTGTGCCCACTCTTTGACCCACACACTTTTGTCCCTCCCTCTGCACTCTGAGTAGAGCCAGCTTTCTAAGTAGGGTTGACCCATAACCCCCAGGCACTTTCTATATCCCAGGCTCTCAGTGTGACCTTGACCACTGACTTGAAGTCTTTAGCCAAGTCTACAGCCATCTCATATCTCTGCCAGAAGGTTGCTCAATCACAGCTCCCAATGCTGGGCTGGAAACCCTAAAGCCCCCAGGAACCCTACACTAATGATTGTGCTTTACCTGCTGCCTTGCTTGATTCACAGTTGTCTAGTGGGACCTGCCTTTCCTTAGAAATAAAGCATACAAGCTCAGGACAGCAATCTGGTCCCCAGATAACTTTCTCTTTTCAAGGCTGTGGACTCTGTTATAAATGCTTATCATTAATGATTCCAGGGCACCCTGCATCAAACAGTACCTCTAGGTTAAGAGGGGATCACTTTGTGCAGATACCACACATTTTCTTACTATTTTATAGATGTCCCTGCGCTCCCTTGTCAACCTCTGAGAATCTCTCCCTCTGCTCATACATAAGAAATACCACCCACCTCAAAATCATCCATGGCCACATATGGGGTGAAAATAAAATGTTAATGACATATTTTTAAACAATTAAAATATTGTTGACAATGTTCTGTCCTGATGACATTAAAACATTAAACAGTTTAAAAATAATGCTTAGTGAACGAAGTTTTAGAAACAAGTTTTCCCTTGTGAATCATGGCTCAGATTTCCTACACCTTAAATTACTTCTACTAAGTTTCAGTTGTAAGCACACAAATTTCTTACTTGTGGAAATGCATCTGTTTTTGTTCCAAACTATGTGAAAACTCTTAAACTCTCTTGTTTAATATACTGAAAAAGAAGCCGGACATTTTGAGAGGTAGCTGCATACACACATTGGTTTTTTATATTTTGGTCTCAAATATCCATATCTATCCTGTTATACCTTATTAAACCTCTCCAAATTTCAGAAAGGAACTTGAAAACTATACAATACATCCCTTTATCCCCAGCCCTAACTTCCACTTTCTTAAGGTCACTTTTTCATCAGCATTTAAAAGGGAAAAAAAAAAAGAAAACTGGTAATAATGTGTACAAGTCCCACCAGTTTCAAAAGCAAGTCAACAAAATGAAAATTTTTTAAATCCAAGAGCAAAGACCCATAATGATTATGAGTTTGATTATGATTATAAATCTGCTACTCCAATATTTATGTTATTCATGAATGGTAATGCCAGAAACTTTGAACTCGAGAGGAAGGGCAGTATTTTCTAAAAGGGCTTGCCCATTAGATTTCTGGTCACTGGAAATCTTTAAAACACATGACTGTTAGCCATGTAGTACATGCAATATTTTCCAGTCAATGCCAAACCCTCTCATTTACGTTATGCAGTTCATCCAAGAAAGATGCCAAGAAATAATTATTGAATTAAGCTGGAGAAACATCAAAAACTAGATTTCTTGACATCCATTCTGATTCTATATTCTATCATTCATTCATTCGTTCGTTCGTTCGGCATTCATTAGAAACCACTGGGGTTCCACACACCATGCCACTAGGTGATGCACAGAATACACACAAAAACTGCATTTGTCAAAAGGGAGAAGGAAAAGACATGAAGAACAGCTATGGAAGATCCAGGTTTAGAAAAAATTTCAGAACAAACACTATTTTTACTTGTAGCTTTAAAAAATTATAACCACCAAGATGATGGCAGTCCAGGGATTTAAAGGAGTGAAACTTAATTTTGAATATAAAAAGCATGAGACTTAGAATGACAAAGAAAAGATTCTGAGAAGGTGGAAGTATAAATTTAGTTAGGGAGACTGGGTCTTAAGATACTGGATTGAGGCTTTTAAGTCTGATTTCAGAGGCAAAAGGAGTCGTCCAGCACTCCGAACAAACAGAGATTTTTATGATAAAAAATTCAACACCACTTAATTTCTAGATAAGCCAATACACAGACCATCTGAGCTCTTTGTGTGTATAAATGTACATCCATATTAGTATATAAGAAAGGGTACATAGTATATAAGATATTCTCACTGAAAAACAAATTTATCGCTACTAGACCATTTACTTCAGGCTGTTAATGCAGTCAGAGTACATGCATTCATTTACAAACACCAGCTAATCATTCTCAATTCTAAGTGGGGAGAGGGAGACAGAGACAGAGACAGAGAGACAGAGAGAGAGTTCCTGGTTCCTGAAATGATTCACAAAACCGATTATCTACTGAGAGATGATGGGAAATTCACTGTGGGTTGAAAGATACATTCTGGCCTTTGCAAAGCTCTAGAGAATCCTTCACACCTCTAAATTATTGGATCAAGAATGATGTTATCCCTGAGATCAGGAGTAAGCAGTAAATCCTCAGGACATTTACAAATGTGCCTGTCACATTCATGAAATACTGTTTATTCAAACGAACTGGAGTCCAGTTAAACTGTTTACAGAAAAACTCCTTAAGACAGGCTGGCAATGTCACTCCCATCTACATTCATGGCTACACATTTTATTTTTGCCCTGAAGTAGTTTTAAATTGATCAGAAGTAAAAATACCATTCATTTTATTGGAGGACTGTCTTACTAGCCTACCTTAACAACTGCTCTTCAGGGAACCTTATTTTCAGTCGAATGACAATGTAAAAGAGATTATATACACATCAACTTCCGTAATCCACACGAATTTCATCAGCTTTCTTCTCTCCTGACCCCCCGGAGCTTTCACTCACTCCTACTAAGATACACTGACTGCACTGAGAGTAGCTTGGTTTGGTTTATAATATTCAAGCCGGTAGAAAGAGGAACAGCAATGAACACACTGTAAATACTTGTGAGCACTTTCCTTGTATTATTATTTTCCCCTCACAACAGACTATGGGGTAGGATCCATCTTAGAGAGGAAACTAAGGCACAGAGAAGTTAAGTTACCTAAGCAAGAACACACAGCTAACAAGAGGAGCCAGGACTCAAATCCATGTGGTCTGACACTAAGTACATGATCTAGCCATCAGATTACCTAGTTGTGTGTGATTAGTTATCAGGTTATGGCACAGACTGGGAAGCAAAGACCAAAATGGATCTTTGCGTTTTTTATTGCTAATGGTAAACAAACAAACAAACAAAACCCTTATAACCTATAAGCTCCTAAGATGCTCTCAAAGACAGATATTGCCAAGTTAAAAAGTGACAGCTATTAATACCGACCACTTATTGAAAACCTCCAATTTCTGCTGTCAATTCACAGCACTTTTCAATGGTTTATGAAAAAGCCATCAGAGAGAAAATTTTGACACTAAAATTACCTCCCAATGTTTATATATAAAGTCAATCAGCCTTTATCAACAATGAACCATTATATTTTTTACTAACTGCTTTCGTGTTCTTTAAGCCACAAAGATTTACAAAATGTGTCCAGTAAATGCCTGTGATGCTCTACAAGTTATCCATCACCGATACCTATCTCTCATAACATTATCAATGTTAACCCAGACGGGTTTACCTGATAAATGTGGTTCATCTAGCAAACATCCCCAGCTGCAAAGTCCCCATGAGTCTCAACCTGCCAGTGGTATTTTTCAATACTCTATGTTAAGCACTAACCTGTGAACCAAATGAAGAAAAAAAAGAGGAGGATGTGGTTCCCGACATCGAGAAGCTTGAAATTTAGTTAGAAAATGACAGAGATGTGATAAATACAAGTACAACGCTGGCAAAAGAAGTCTGGACAAAACACAATATATCTGGTTGTTCTGCCTTTACAGTTTGGCTGGTGTCCCACTTTATTTCAACTGTGAGACAGAGGACATCAGACAACCTCAGAGCATCCCCAGGTACTCACTGGTCCCCTAAGTGCCTCTGAAGGGACTACCAGCCCTGGGAAGAAAGCACAACCTAACTCTGGAAGAATCAAGCATCACTATTTTAGAAACACGACTGTACAGAGCTGCCTTAATATTGGTCATTGGCAGAATGATGAAGGTTCTTTACAAAACTGAGGTTCTCTACGAAACAGATAAGTGACAGAGTATTAATCTATGGAAGGAGGAGAAGGTATTACTAATTGAGAGACAGAAGACAAGGAAAAAGAAAGAACATTCGATCATCTTAGGTTCAACTCATCTCTCAAATGCCTCCTGGATCTTAACTCACTGCCCTCCGTCTACTTTAGAGGTTAGAAGCATTGCCAATTACGCTGTTACAATTTAGTATGTGCTGATCGCAGACTCCCAAGACAGCTGATGCTTCTTGCCAGCCCTACTTCATTGGATAAATACACCCCACACGATATAAAAATATGAAGAATGTGGCACAGGGGAGAGGGAGTTCAAACTAATTAACACAACACAATTAAAATGCATTTGGTGAGGATTTTCATGTAAGAAAAGCAGTGCCTCATTTCCTGTGCAGAAACCTAATTCTTACAGCCTGAGTTCCACAATCAAATGCTCCAGGAATTTCCCTAATAGTAGGTCATCTGATCCTCAATCTTTAATCCTCCGGTTCTTTCTTTTTGCTTATGTTGATATGAAAAAAAATGGACAAAAAAACCTGATAATGCAATTCAACACCCCTCCACATTTTTTTAAAGTACTAAAATCTCTGAGTGCATCCTACACAAAAACACTGCACCATATAATTTTTTCAGTTCCAACATGCCAGTTTTTGGTCCGCAGGGACCTCAAACATTGCATAGGCATCTTTTCAAAGGCTTCAAATAATTTGCATAATTTCCAAGAACAGGCTTCAGGAAAGTCAGAGGAAGGTTTTACTTAGTACTACATTCAAATCAATATATAATGACCTAGGCTTTAATTCCTTTATTCATATCAGCATGCTACGTTAGGCTAAAAAAAAAAAATCCAATGCAGTTCATCATACTGTTCCTCTTTTTGTTTTACGAAAGACCTAGTGCTCACATGTTCATTAGATAATTACCCTCATTATATTAGTTTCATCTAAAAATGTACATTAGGATGCCAGCATTTATTAAATCAATAGCATTACTATATTTCAATTCCATTGCACTGAATTAAACTCAGCCAATGAAATATTTATAACAAAAAGGTAATAAAACATCTATAAGCTGAACACTAATAAGCATTTCCATTTTTTTACTTACAGCTGTAAACAGCAATTTTATCAACTAGTCCTGCATTTAATCAAGTTAAAAAATAGTCATGAGAAAATGAAGTACTATATACTTCAACCTGAACCACAAGAATTCATAACACGTGATTATAGCAGGATTATTTCCACAGTAAGTCCAAAAACTGGTACACTGGTTGTTTTAAAACAACAGGGGCAGGGCTTCCCTGGTGGCGCAGTGGTTGAGAGTCCGCCTGCCGATGCAGGGGACACGGGTTCGTGCCCTGGTCCGGGAAGATCCCACGTGCCGCGGAGCGGCTGGGCCCGTGAGCCGTGGCCGCTGAGCCTGTGCGTCCGGAGCCTGTGCTCCGCAACGCGAGAGGCCACAACAGTGAGAGGCCCACGTACCGCCAAAAAAAAAAAAAAACAGGCAATGAGGATGCCTTTCATTAATACTTATGCACCATAAAAGCATTGTAAGTGGCAAGAAATTCAACCTTACTTACAGCACCACTATGAGAAAAAAACAGAGCCTATGCTGTGGGTACAGGTAAACAGTGATTACACTGTCTCTTCTTAAGCTTAGTTACTTCTCTCCTAATGAGCTAGGGTATCTCCACACGTGTCCAGCCTGAGGGCTGTGGGCTAAAGAAAACCACAGTCGGGGCTCTGGGGGTTAGCTTTTCCCCAGCCTCACACACCACTGCCAGATGCCGTTGACAGAATTATTGCTGGGTGTCCCCTTCTACTGAGAGCCCTCAATGCAACTCAACTGTTGTCATGGAAACAAGGCCAATGGCCCTGAACTGTCTCCCCGCATGTGGAATCCAGCTTTCAGAGGGAGAATGAAGAGTCAGTGATGGGCAAGGTTGACTCTGTGTCCTGCCCTTTCTGGACACAGCAGGAGCTACTGAAACACAGGGGCTTACGTCCATCTGCGTTCTTTCTGCCACAGGTGGAGAAGATTCCCAATGGGAAAGTGCCAACTGCCAGCCAGCCCGGCACAGATCTAAGAACAGTGAAAATCTCAGGAATCGTCCTCAAATCCCGGCTGCCCTTGCCTTCCATGGGTCAACCTACCTCCTGGTAAGAAAAGCACCCAGTCTCTAGCCAGGGTTTCTCCACCTGGGCACTGCTGGCATCCTGGGGCAACTGATGCCTTGTTAGTAGGGGCTGTCCTGTGCACATAGCATGTTCCGTCCATCTCCAGCTTCTACCCACAGATGCCAGGAGCATCTCTCCCAGCTCTGTGTCATCATCAAAATGCCCCCAGACACTGAGAGAACTGCCAGATCCTCCCCCGTTGAGAACCACTGATTTAGATACAGTTAAGCCTAAAGTCGGTTAACATTTGAATTTGGGTCCTGCTTCCACCGTAGGCTCTGTGTGAGGTAGGACAGATCAGCTTCTCTGATTTTCCTCAAGTTACAGGAAGACTAATAATACCTGCATGTTGGGTTATCGTGAGGATAACGAGATTAAGTGTGGGGAGTGGCTGGTACCATTTCTTCCGTCCTGCCTGGGCTCAACAACTGAAGTGATGGTCCACATCGCTGCAATGACTTTCCACTGGAGGATGATGTGGGCGTCCAGGTGAAGTCTTCACGGCTTTATTTGCGTTTTTATTCTGTACGCTATCCTGAAGGGTCTGAGCACGTTAATATACTGTATATTCCAAAGATATCCCAAAGGTGTGTAACTTACTACAGGAGAATGAGGAATTGTGACGCGTCGGCCACGCCCTGCTCACCACCCCCCTGGCTGATGGACCTGAAGTCTCCCAGGAGCCCTGGAAGCTCAGAAACAACCAAGGTCCAGCAAGTGGACTAACTTGTACAAAACCACAAGGGAAATGATCAAATGTTCCAAATTCCTTTGCAAAGGCGCGTTACGTGTGCCATGTATGCTTGTGCTTAATCTGAGCACAATCAAGATAATTAGGCAAAAAGTAATTCTGTTGGAATCTGGAAATCTCTCCACCGACTCCAAGCATGACATGTTCTTAAATACTGGGGGGGCTTTAAGTCAAGTTTCTACTGTTCTAAACTCATCCATTCCTTTTATTTAATGTTAAACACAGAACACTATCTATTCATGTAAAAGTTTATGTGATTTGTTGAAACAGACTCACAGACATAGATAACAAACTTACGGTTACCAAAGGGGAAAGGGGGCAGGGATAAATTAGGAGTTTGGGATTAACATATACACACTACTGTATATAAAACAGGTAAACAACAAGGACCTACTGTACAGCACAGGGAACCATATTCAATATCTTGTAATAACTTATAGCGGAAAAGACTCTGAAAAAGAATATATATGTATAACTGAATCACTTTGCTGTACACCTGAAACACTGTAAATCAACCATACTTCAAAAAAATTTTTTAATAAAATAAAAGAAAAAATTTTTAAAAAGGACACACACACAAATGAACACATGTAAAACTGGGGCCATCTGAGTAAGATCATGGATTGTATCAATGTCAATATCCTGGCTGCAAAACTGTGTTTTTTTTCCAAGATGTCACCATTGGGGAAAACTGGGTGAAGAGTAGGTATATGGGGTCTCTCTGTATTATGTCTTACAACTGCATGTGAATGTACAATTATCTCGATAAAAATTTCAGTTCAAAAAAAAAAGGTTATCTGATTTGTTTATGTGGGTTCTTCTGGTTATAAATGGAGTTGGAGAAGAAACAGGGGGCAGAGTTTCACCTTATCCTTGACTTTGTGCCATCGACACGGAAATTCATTGTACACTGGCTGCCCACGGAAGGAAAGAGAGAACTTGCAGGACGGAAGGATTCCCACACTTTCATTTACACCCGAAGCTCACACAAACCTCTGCACCAGGAGGCCTTTCTCAGGCAGGAGGGAATATGCGGAAGGTTCAGTAGCTGGGGCCCCATCATATGTGGTCCTCATTTTCCATTAGATTTTAAACCTCTGTAGACAGAATGAACTTAAACTTCTCTTTACATCCATCTGCCTACTTGAGATCCTGCAATTTACAACTGCCTATCCATGAAAGAAAAAATGGAGATTAAAAGTACGACCTAGGGGACCTCCCTGGTAGTCCAGTGGTTAGGACTTCGCCTTCCAATGCAGGGGGTGCATATTCAATCCCTGGTCGGGGAGCTAAGATCCCACATGCCTCGTGGCCAGAATACCAAAACATAAAACAGAAGTGATATTGTAACAAAAAATAAAGACAAAAAAAAAATGGTCCACATCAAAAAAGAAAAAATCTTAAAGAAAAAAAAAGTACGACCTAACCTACAAAAAAAAATAATCTGTCCGTGTTTTGAGGGGAAAAAAAACCCTGCCTCCATACAACTATACAATCATTTATTATCAAATCATCCACAGAAAAAAGAATTATGATCAATTCTTAATTATTCTAACTAATGGTGAGTAGCATGGAAAATCTAGAAGAAATTAAAATATTCTATGACAATCACTTTGAAATGCATCTGCTTCATAAATAAGAGATCGATGTCCCCTCCTCGTATCCCAACACCCATGACATGAAGTTCATGCAAATATTATCTTGCTTTCCCTGAAACCCAGGAACTGGAGAGAGCCGGAATAATCAGCGGCCAACAGAAGCCATTTGGGAAGGATAACTCACAGCTCAGATAACTAAGAGTGGACTGTATTTTTAAATTCTTAGTGTTTAGAATTAAAAGCAAGTCGCTATCTAGCAGATGCAGGCAGCAGTGTAGGGGGCCCTGAAATCAAGCCATTGTTGAGTGAACTCTTTATACATCTGGCCTTTGCGATTTTCATCGTTACCTTTACTGTTGGACCAAAGTTGCCCTCTTTAGCAGGTCTCACCAGATTTTTTCCAACATGCATAAAAACATGATGTCCCTGTGGCGCTTTCTGAGTTAACGTAATGCGTGGGCTGCAGTTCAAGAACCCAGAGCACATGAAAAACAACACAAACAAGCCCCTCCTCTGGTTCCTGAAAGTGGCAAAGGATGGGCATGACACAAACTGAACATCTCTGCGATTCACCATCCCCGAGAGACTTTAACAAACCTCTCCAAGTCTTTAAAGAGATGAGAAGGACAAACGAGGGAATGGCAGAGGGCAAGCTCCCAGGTCTGGGTGTTCGGGGCCAGAGCTGGAGGTAAGCCAGCCTGGGACCAGCTGCTGGGCAGAAACTCAGAAGTCAGGTCAGCAACACCAGCAGGATACAAGGGTCGAGCCACCCGTCCAGTCACAACATGACCTACTGTCTAAGACAGACTCTCTTTCAAAGAACCACTGGGGTTTCAGTTGGTGAGAAGGAAATAGCAACCAAGAGTCACACAAACACTTACTGCTAAATTATTTGGTATCAGACACCCTGCCAGGTGGGACAGGGAATGTCATGCTCAAGAAATTAAGTTCTGGCCCTACATAGGTGGCCTCGAGCAAATTCTGGGAGAATCCAAGGATCCCAGTACTTGAAGGCCAAACTCAGCTACGAGTTTTGTATTGCTGCTGTATTTAGCTACCAAATGAGAGCAAAAGTCGGTCACCATAGAAACCGCAACCTGACAATCTACGGTAACAGCGGCTCACACCCTTTCTTACCCCTTTGGCTGGACCAGATGGAATGAGAAAGGAAAGCTTTTCACTCTTAACCTTCTCTCTCTGGCCTGTAACCTAGGTCTCAGATGAGAAAATAGACAAGGAGTTCTCTCCTAAAGGCTGAATCTACAAATGCACCAAATAACAGATGTGGACTGTTCCGTGTATTATGAGCACAGCCTGAACACTCTCAACAGAGAAGAAATATGTGCATGGAATGCCTTTCCTTGTGCGTTTGTGTAAGAATATAATAATGGTCACATGTAGCATCTTTTTTTCTCAATTAGCCTTCTCTCAGCGGCCCCTTCCTTCTGTTTATTAAACATGACTTATGGGGAAAGCAAGAAGCAATGAAGCAAGTGAGACAGGAATCACTTGAGACCAAAGCAAGCTGAATTTAACTTACTGCTTTGCCATTAGTGGAAGCCCTTTATTTACAGATGTCAAGGGCACTTTTAATGCGTATCAGTTATAGATACACAATTCTGGATCCATTCACCCGCTACCCAAGTCAAAGGAGCCTGGGTATTTTTATCCAAGTACTGGACCAGGTACACTTTTTACCTGCTGTGAGTCCTGATGAAGTAAAAGCCTTAGTTATCATAACCTCGACTCCCTATAGCCTCCACCTTGGCCACAGATTTTGATGGGGAATTGGTCAGGGAGGCAACAATGGAAGGGAACGTGGCTAGTATCGTGGGTGTACGTGTCTCACTGAAAATCACATCTCTCCTCAGCCTCCAATGAAACGGAAATAACCCGGAAGCATCACGTCATCACCGTCCAACCGCATCCCATCCGTTCACAGCTACAATCATATCAGAGGAATCGCGTGTGATATTAGGAAGGCATGCACAGCAGTGGAAAAACAGACGGAGCATAAGGCAGAAACCTGTCATTTATGGCCAAGTCTGTCCCTAAACTAACACGTTCCCCCCGGGGCATTCTTTAAGCTCCTTGTGTGTCCACTGATCTATGTGTTTAAAGAGGAAACAATACATACACCATACACTGTAGCACCTGACACTACGTTATTGTCAAGACCCTGAGAGATCACAGGGCCAGATGCTTTGAAAAGAAAAAACCCACAGGCAACATACAGGAGGCAATATTCCCTCTACTCTGTGATCACGTCCAGCAAGAAGCAAACATTGGCCCTGCAAGCTCACCTGCAATGGGGTGTCATAGAACGTGGGGGGTTTTATGCTGAGCTGTTTTCTTAATTTCAATTCATCCCTAATCTTCTCCTCGGTGCTCTCAACTATTTCCTCCACTTAGCCAAGAACTGGCCTGGGGTATTTTTAGCTGATCATGAAAGTACCAGTTTGGTACTGAACCCACCAAACAGGAGCCATCAAGCCCTTTGCTTCCTCTCTGTACAAAGTCATCCCTGTTATTCGGAACCGCTCGCGGGGACTTACTTCATTCAAGCTGTGCTGACAACCTCGCCTGAGCCTTTAACTTTCTAAGTTGAGATCTGTACTTAGTTTTTCACTAACCTACTCAAGAATGGGTATCGAGTGCTCAAGACGGGCTGCACTGTTCAAGGCACCGGGTGGCGCAGTCATGAAAATAAACAATCTCCTTTCACAGAGGGTACATTCCAGGAAGAAGAAACAGACCAGACGCAGAGAAAGCAAACTGATGCAGACTATGTGGGCGGATAAATGCCGAGCAGGCTGTGGGGAGATGGAGGTGAGGGTGCTTTTTTAAATTTTAAGCAGAGACTTGAAGAAAGAGAGGGAAGAAGCCTTGAGGCATTGGCCAGAGGGACCACTTTCTAGGCAGCGTCACTGCAAAGGCTTGAGGACTTAGTGTGCTGGACGGACAGCAGGAAGCCGGCGGGTGGAGCAGAGTGTATGAGAACCTCGCGCAACAAAGCGGCTCAGAGGGCACATCACACCTGAGTCACATCAGAAGCCACACAAGCAATGGAGTGACATGATCTGAATTTTGTTTTAAAAGAATCTGTCTGGCTGCTCTTGGAAGAACAAACTGTAGAGGGGCAGTGAGTAATAAGCCCAGAAATAAATCCTGAAATGAATGCAAGAGTCCAGGGAGGATGACAGTTTACACTAGGGTAGTGGTGATGGACAAAGTGAAGGGTGATTGAACTCCGGATGGAATTTGAAAGTAGAGCCAACAGACTGTGTGAAGGGACGGAATGGAGGCGTGAAGAGAAGAACCAACACATGTAGCAGGCCTGAGACTGCAGGCCCGAGAAAGGTCTGCTTCCAGGATCAGGTCTTGGCTGGCCTATGGGGACACAGCTGATAAACTGAACCCGACAATGACATGAAATCTTCCCTAAATGTAAGAGTGGTCTACTGTGCCTACATGGTTTGTACCAACCATATGGTTTATACTGACACCCCCCCCCCCCCAGTTTTCCTCTGGGAGTCTGGAAGACGGGTACGTGCTGGGCAAGACGGGTACCCACACAGCTGGCCCCCCGTGACAGCCCTGGGCAGTGAGTCTCTCATGAGCATCCCTAGCACATGTTGGCCCAACACGCTACGGGAGGAATTAAGAAGTTGCCTTGGGCAACTTCTCTGGGAGACCACTCTTGGAAGCGTGTGTGTGGGTTTCCAGAATTCACCCCATGAAACTTTTCCCTTTGCTGATTTTGCCATCTGTCTTTCACTATAATAAACTGTAACCGTGATTATAACAACCTTGAGTCCTGGTGAATTACCAAACCTGGCGGCAGATCTAGGGACCCCGACATAGAAGGCACGCAAGGTTTATGGCCCCAGCTCACTGCTTTATTTAGAGTTCCTTCGACTCTTCTGCAAACCTCTAAATAGCTTCTTTGGTATTTCAAACACCAAAGGTTTTAAATATTTTGTTAACAGAAAGAATGAAAAAAAAATCCAAACAACGTCACTTTTTTAAGGGGTAAAAATGAAGAACGATTTCAGTGACATTTCGAATAATGTTCGTTCCTTGCAATTACAAGGTGTAGTCACAAATGAGATGCCCTGAAAAGCCCCCGCTTTCCCTGGGCTGAACATCTGTATTCCTCTAAGGGGAAAGTACTGTATTTCAATTACCTGGCAAATTAGGAACTGCTGTTTCTTATTTGCAGGTCTTTTTGATGTATATAGGAGTTGTCAGTGAAACTTCTGTAACTTAACATTTGCAAACAAGAGGGGTCACAAACGAAGATTACAATTTACAAGAACAGCAGAAAATGAAAAGTAGCAGTAATTATAAAAGGCTTATGAGCGCCTCGCACATGAAATACTACATTCGCTATAGTTAGACTCTGATTGTCTAGTCTCCCTTGGCCCTATTTTTAAAACTTAACTAAATTACCTCAAATCCACTCCTTATATTGTAGTAAATACTTAGTGAATTAGAACTGAAGCAGTATAAAAATCCCTGGCCAAAAAACTGGATTAGCCCTGTATTAACTTCGTTTCACGACAGAAACAAACTCTGAGAGAAACCCACCCTAGTAGTCCTTTGTGAAGACAAAGTAAAAAGCTTTTATTGAAATTGGGGCATTTCACTTTATGTGACAGTGGGATGTGTCATAAGTTAATCATATGATGGCTTGCAAAGGTAATATAATAAGTAAAAAAGAAAGCCAGTGAGAGACCTAGCTGATTTGCAGTGCAGGAATATATACTAAATATTTTTCTCAAATAAATTAGTGTTGATATACGGATTATTCTCAGCAAGTCTACTGGGTCTCTAAATAATGAGACTGGTTTACAAGAAAAAAATGTTCATTATTCATGTTTCAATAACAAAAAATATTTTTAAATCCCTTCCCCTTTTTTTGGTACTCATTTCATTAATTACTTATTTTTCTTCTGAATATATGTTTTGAAATTTACCTGCATTTTCCAAATAGGGAAGTCAGAATTCTCAGCAAAATATGGCAACCAAAGGTCACTTAAAGTGTTCTCTCAAATTAAGGACAATAAATCTCTCATTTTGATTAAAATGAAGCAACTGTTAAGAGAGCTTGAACCTTATCCCACGGCCCCATGCAATGCTTCTGAACTTAATTACCTCTATTTAAGTGGAATTACTTGGTAGAGAATATTACTATGTGGTTTCTTAAATTACTGTACATCCATGAAATGTGGTTGTACTGGGTGGAACAGCAACCCCTAAGAAAAAGGCATATCCACCCAGAACCTGCGAATGTGACCTGATTTGGAAACAGGGACTCAGCAGATGCACTCAAGCTGCGGTCACGCTGCGGTCACGCTGCCTTAGCACAGGCCCAAATCAAACGACCAGTGTCCCTAAGGGGGAAATTAGGACAGACGCGTAGACAGAAGGCCATGTGGGGACAGAGGCAGAGATTGGAGGTCTGCTGTCACACCCAGGAAATGGTAAGGACTGCAGGCAACCCTCTGCAGAAGTGAGAACAGACTCACGGGACAATGTCTCCCTCAAAGCCTTCAGAGGGAGCGTGGCCCTGCTCACACCTCGATGTTTACCTCTAGCCTCCAAAACCATGACAGAATAAACTTCCCTTGTTTCCAGCTATCCAGTTTGTGGTATTACATTATTACAACGGCCTTAGGAAACTAATAGTGGTTGTTCTCAGGATTTCAAAATTAAGTGTATAAATATTCCCTCCATACAAAGTCTGGTTCAGAAAATTGCCCCTTTCTTTTCTGTCAAATTGAAATAAAAGAAAACATTTATAAAAGCGTCTCACAAGCTCTAAGAACACAGAATTTTCAATTCAGCTAATTTTTATTTATTAATTGCCCACTCCATACATCCTGTAGGCCCTGTGAAAAATAGAAAATATTCAGTATCTACTCTTAAAAGCAACTACTGTATAGCACAGGGAACTCTGCTCAATATTCTGTAATAATCTAAATGGGAAAAGAATTTGAGAAAGAATACACGTGTGTGTATAACTGAATCACCCCGCTGTACACCTGAAGCTAACACAATATTGTTAACCAACTAAACTCCAATATAAAATAAAATATTTTTTAAAAAGCAACCATTAATTATAAACAAAATACTGAGGACAGGGAGAATTCTCATGTACCCCATAAAAAGAGTAGTCTGATTTCTAACAGAAAAACATTAAAGTGAGGGAAGGAGGTAACTGTATTTTAGAGGAAAATATAAACAATTATGAAACCCTGGAATCGGGTCTAGAGAATTATGTAGAGAGTAACTGCTCAATAAACATTTACTGAGTTACTTAATTATTAGTTTAAAATATATGAGGATTATTAATGTTTGTATATTTTGAGTCTTAGTATTCATAGTTCTAAATAATAAGTGCATAAATAATAATAAGTTCTAAAAAATAATTTTGTTATTGAAACATGAATAATGAACATTTTTTCTTGTAAACCAGTCTCATTATTTAGAGACCCAGTAGACTTACTGAGAATAATCCATATATCAATACTGATTTATTTGCGAATAAATAAAGTTAAACCTGTAACTACATGAACTCAAAGTATTTCAAATCGGTGAGTTAAATGCATTTGTCCATTCAATAATTCATCGTATATTTGAGAAATATCTACTGAGTATGACTATAGCCAAGGAGTTATGTTTCATTGAATGAAAGATGTGGGAGTTTACACTACAGTCCAAGCTACAAGACTTTAAAAAGGGGAGTCCCACATGAAGACGGCTGACTAAAAACACACATTAATTTCACCTCTTCCTAAACTCTAACCAAAATTACAGTAAAGAATTTTAAAGACGCGAAGCCCCTTGAACAGAAACGAAATAGTAGCTAAAATGCAGGTGAACAAGAAGCAACTAATTTAACATATTCAACAGAGCCAAGTCCCAAGCCTCCTACAGAAAAGCTGAGACCCAGCCTAATGAACAGGGCAGGACCTTCAGGAGGCTCAGAAACTGGTAACAGCAGGTATGTCTGAAACTGGGGGCGAGTGGGAGGTGATAGAATAAGACAGCGTGGGGAGCTGTCTAGGAAGTAGTTGGACCCCAGGTATCCTCCCCTCCCTGACTCTACAGACCAGTGGTCCTCCAGTTTCCTCAGAAGAGGATGAAGCAGGTGGTCCCTGGTCTGTGGATACAGGAAAATACAAACTCAGCACGGAAACCCCAGGCTCTCTTCTTGCCACTCAGCTCCTAGAATGCGGGCAGCTTGACCTTGAACCCCAGGTGGGAAGTTGAAATTCTCCTCCTTGGAAATCAGCTAAAGAGGAAAAACCATCATACAAAGAAGTAGCCTCCATACAAAGAAGGTCCCCCTACATGGACCAGTCCTGCCCTCAGCTTTCGCATCTCCCTCCTACTCAAGAGCGCACAGTCAAGGATTCTCAGATATCCAAGGAAAGCCTCTAGCAAGAAAGTTAGAAACTAAAAGCAACATGGAGGAAACAAACTACTCTGGGAAAAGAAAACTTTAAAAAATCAATACTTCCAACAAGATAAAGTCATGCTTCCAGGCTGCAAGAAGAGTAGGCCATAAACAGAGCAGCATTCAGAGAAAAAGCGCCAGACAAGTGCTCATAAAAACCCAACAGCACAAATGAGTGGAGGAAACCTCTGACAGTAGAGCAGAAACAGAGGAGACAATGAAAACCTGAAATGAAAAGAAGAAGAAAAAGTTACATAGCCAGCCCAGGACTACCACCTGGTCACAGATGAAGAAGACGACAGAGAAAAGAGAGGTGGAAGGCGTCATTTTAGAAGAAGCATCACCAAAATTAAAGGTATGAGTTGCAGACACCTGGGGTACCCTGCGTTCTGGATGGAAACAGACACCTGCAAAGGCCTATCATCGTGAAATTTCACAACAGTGGAGAAAAGGAGAATATAAGATGCCCAAGGAGAAAAGGAAAAATGGAGCAATACCTCCAAATTCTTGAGAAAAGTGACAGCTGACCTAGAATTCTACACCCAAACTGTCAGGGAAGCGTGAGGACAGAATCAGGATTCTTTCAGTCACTCGAGGTGAGAGGAGAGCAGGCTGCCAGCACTAAGATGCTTTGCTGTGTTTTATCACCTTTGTAAGCTGAGGACAAAATGCCAACGTAAGCTGGACCCAGATTGTTAACGGCACCTGGCTTGTCCTGACCACACGCTGAACAAGGTCCCAGGGACCCCTCGAGGTCCCGCTGCCTGGAGCGTTAGAGAACATTCAAGTCACTGCACAGAAATGCTGGGCTGGGCCTGTTCTGAGAACTGGAGCCAGACCCGTCCGCATTTCTAAGGGAGGTCCGGTACCTGGAGTTCAAGCTACAGTTTGCCTGATGACCCAACTAATTCCCTAAGATTAGCTCAGGACTGTGCCTACTCAACTCCCCTGCAAACTCTGTGGGAAAGTGAGGCCATCTTAGGACCCAGGCACTGTCCAGTCATCCTCCACTCTGGAGAGCAGGAAAACACCCTCTTCTGAAACAATCAGGGCTGGTCTTGTTTCTCGTGTTGTCAAAAGTAAGTCGTGTAATATTAAGGAAAACATACATAGGTAGTAATACTACAAGGAGAGGCAAGGAAATGGTTAACACCAAAGTTAGGGAGCTGGTTACCCACAGCTAGGAAAGGTCAGGTGGAGGGATGCTAATGGACCCGCAACTTCCTGTGTCTAGACAGGGGGCAGGGGGGATTTGTATTTCCACTATATCACTCTGTGAACTCCTCACGTGTACATTTCAAATGTATGTGTATAATATATTCCAAAATAAATATAGTCATACTTTATTTTGAAATAAAATTTATTTGCTCAAGGGCAAGGATCACGATCACATTTACACATTTAAAATATCACTAAGGGGAACAACCTAACTGTCCATCAAGAGATGAATGGATAGAGAAGGTGTGGTGTATACACACACACACCACTACTCAGCCATAAAAAAGAATGAAATGCCATTTGCAGCAACATGGATGGACCTAGAGCTTATCACACTAAGTGAAGGACGTCAGGCAGAGACAGATATCGTATGATGTCACTTATATGTGGAATCTAAAAAAGTGATACAAACAAATTTATTTACAAAACAGAAAGAGACTCACAGGCATCAAAAACAAACTTACGGGGCTTCCCTGGTGGCGCAGTGGTTGAGAGTCCGCCTGCTGATGCAGGGGACCCGGGTTCGTGCCCCGGTTCGGGAGGATCCCACATGCCGTGGAGCGGCTGGGCCCGTGAGCCATGGCCGCTGAGCCTGCGCGTCCGGAGCCAGTGCTCCGCAATGGGAGAGGCCACAACAGTGAGAGGCCCGCGTACCGCAAAAAAAAAAAAAAAAAAAAAAAAAAACAAACTTACGGTTACCAAAGGGGAAAGTGGGGGAGGGATAAATTAGGAGTTTGGGATTGACAGATACACACTACTATATATCTCATAGATAAACAACAACAGGGCCCTACTGTATAGCACAGAGAACTATACTCAGTATCTTGTAATGACCTATAATGGAAAAGAATCTGAAAAAGAATACATAAATACACACACACACATGTATATATATGTATAACTGAATCACTTTGTTGCACACCTGAGACTAACACAACATTGTAACTCAACTCTACTTCAATAAAAGTGTTTTTTTAATATCACTAAGGCCACTGGGAAAAGACAGTGGACACCAGCTGTAGAGGTCAAACGAGTGACAAGCGTGGTGGGCTGGCTTCCGAAGAGGCAGTGGAGCCAGTTCACGAAGAGTAAATGCTATTTTTCTTAATTTTTATTTTATTTTATTTTTTGCAGGAAAGGAGGAGGAAAAAGAAGTTATCTGGTCAGTTAGCAAAAAAAAAAAAAAGCCCAAGATAATGTTGCATGATCAGTGTGATTATTACTGCTAATAATAATTTAATAATTATTTTCAGAAGAGGTCTTAAGTCCAATGTTGCCAATGAGAAAAGTGCTGAACAAGAGTATCGGTGATTCACCCTGCTAGGTTAAGGTTCTGCGCGAGGACTTCCTCGTAAATAAAATCCAGGAAGCCAGCGCCCCAGTCCGAGCCTCACACTCCTGCTGCAGGCGGTACCTAGACACCATTTTAATATCACTTTCCACATGAAACTTCTACGGCCCTGCAGAAATGTGCCCGCTCGGAACTGAAAAGCAGGTTTGCATCAGCCCATCACAAGCCCATCCACAAGTCTCCCAGGAAACGGTCCATGTAGAGCTGTTTCCCACCTACTTGAGCTCCAAATAGAGACCGTTTTATGGGTCCCGCTTGCTGGAGGGATCACTCCTGCCCAGAACTTAATATTCTACACATCATATAAATTTTAAGCATAATTTTTAAGAGTTTTAAGAACTAGGTGATCTATTTCAGTCGTGGTACATTTCTTTCATTGTCTATTAGAGGAAGGCCTACTGCCCAACAGATACTCATATGAGTTTCTCAAGCCATCAAGAGAAGCATCATTTTCTATCATCTTTACCGAGCAAATACCAAAATTAGACTTGTTCCATTTTCTTTTGTTTCTTTGGTAAGCAGTGAGAGGGTGAAAATGAGATTTCCATAATAATACAAGGTGGAGGAAAAAAATGTAAACCTGAAAAAAATTTAAGATTCAAATTACCTTATAATATCCTTATTAATTACTTGATAAAAGATTTTAAGCATCATCTTGGAATATGGGTATTTGGGAGGATTACAAAGCAGAGCAAAATGGAACAGATAACATTTTAAACATTTTAAACGAACACCGGCCAAGAAGGTAGCTTTTTAAATAGTGGGAAATGATTTGATGTGGGCAACTTTTTACACAGTTTATTCTCGAAAAGAGGAGAAAAACTGCTATGACTCTACGTCTTACCTTAAACACTTCCATTGGAAGAGGAAAGTTAGCAGCATCAATAAGGGATTTCTCCAGAGCACATTTCCACTCTGAGTCCATCTTCAAAGGATAGATTTCTGTATCAACAGCAAATCACATAAGAGTTTAAGGGCTGAAATGTTCTACTGGGTGGTTCTTTCTCGGATTTTATCTTCTCAGGATTTCATAATAACTTGGCAGGCGCAGCAACCCTAAGAATTCACACCCTGCCCGCCATAAAAGGCCACCTGCTAAAGAGATTTCCTGAAATTAAACAGCAATTTGGGATTCTGCGATCAGAAATGAAGAATAAACTTAACAGGGCTCTTCTTCAGGGAATATACGCATGCATTCTGGGCATAATTTAATAGTATAAATCACATTAACCACACTTCACCCATCCACTGCCCCGAATTCCATTCCAACACCTGGGAAGTAATATCCATGGATGAAGCACTTATTATCTGATAAATTTCCAAACTAGAAAAGACTCTTGTCTGGCGTTTGCAGTTATGACAGCCTATTTTTCCCGAAATCTCCAAGCTCTCATATGCTAAAAATAGTCCGCATTTAAGTCAGGAAATTATGAAAAGGTAAATTAAAATTTACCAACCAAGTCTAATATTTACACTTGAAATGTTGCTAACACATCACATTGCCCATGTTTTCCCCCAGGCGGTGGGGGGAAGGGATTTGCGAAAGGAGGTTACACCGTCTGAATACAAAATTAAAAGAACAAAATCGTTGAGCACTGTTTTTACCGACTGCTGAAACTGCGGGGGAATTTTATGATCTGATCTCAACAGATTTAAGACCTTATCAAAATAGGATTTGCAGAAGCACTCACTTGGAGTAGATATGTTTATACCTTCCCTATATCAACCCAGGCTACTTCAGACAGACAGCTAGGATATGAATATGAATTTAAGCACACTTAAAAGGCAACATTAAGCCTTTGGGGCTACATTTTTAATTTCTTGCATGTCTGCTTTTTAGCAGGCGGCCATGTATGTTGATGATCATAGCTTCTGAACTCACCTTGAGCTTGAAGCACCTGTGTTTCAGCAGTTTACTTATTAGTCTTTTCAGACTATCACAATTATGGTTAGGTGAGAGATGCTGTCAGAAGGAGCCAGGTTATCAATGCACTACCCACCACCCCTCGTTGTCAGACACACCAAGTCACATAAAAGATAATTAATGACAAGATAGGCTCTACTTGTGTATAGTGTCTGTAATTCTTTCTAGCCTTTTATTTATGCTCTTACACCGCTGCAGAATTTTCCCCCCCAATTTGGCGTTTCTCTATCAGAGACAAAATAGCCTGTAATTCTCCTTGGTATGCATGTTTGGGGGAACATAGTGAGCTCCCCCCAACAAACACCTCTACAGAGAATGAATGAATGGTCCCTCCAACCTCCACAGGTCGGGGGGAGGGTCCTGAGGGAGAACCCGCTTATCACAGAGTCCCACAAAGGAGGGAGAAGGACCAATTCACGGAGCCCTACAAATTGTCCTGAGACGGTGAGGCAGATTCCCTAGAATATACCAGTGGCTCAGCTCAGGGGCACTGCATCAAAGTCTTGGTGAAAAGGGAAGGCAATTCAGGATTCTAGGAAGCAAAGCCCAGAGGACACCAAGGGCAGCAGTTCAAGACGGGGTCAGAAGGGAAACAATAAACAAGACCCTGGACTTCCTCAGTAGAACAGAAACAAATCCACTCTTCCAGGGTTCTGGAGGCAGGTCGATGGGGAGTTCAAACTCGACATGGTAGTAAAAGGAGAACCAAGTCATGGAAAAGGATGGTGACCTCCAAAGAGAAGGTCAAAGGAAGGGTCTGCAGACATACAGGGGATAGAAAAAGGGAAGAGGAGGTGTTGGTGCCCGAGCTCCCGCAGTCTGTAACTGAGGTCTCTGGGTGGGAAGGGGAGCCCCTGAGGCAGAGAAGAGGGTAAAAGATGAATGGCTTAAAAATTACTCAAGGCCAGAGCCATGAAAACCCGACATGGTCAGGTCCAAACTCAGAACTGAGCGAGGAGACAGGCAGCCCCCAGAGGGATGCTCACAGCCTCTCCTGACACCTGGACTCACACACACTGGCAGAGCAGGACTGGACCAGCCACGTCACCCTAGAAGGCTGCATCCACCTGATGCCACGTCTGTTCCACCAAACCAAAGACAAGTAGCCTAAGAAGCCTGGTACTTTGATCTGAATATGCCCCTCTCTCCCAAAATTCATATGTTGAAACATCTAAGGTGACAGCATTAAGAGGTGGGGCCTTTGAGAGGTGATGAGGTCATGAGGACGGAGCTCCTATGATGAGATTAGAGTGCTTATAAAAGAGACCCCAGAGAGCTCCTCTCCCCTTCCTCCAGGTGAGGACACGGTGAGAAGACGCTGTCTATGAACCAGGAAATGGGTCCTCAATGGACACTGAATCTGCTGTTGCCTTGATCTTGGACATCCAGCCTCCAGAACTGTGAGAAATCAACGTCTCCTGTTTACAAGCCACCCAGTCTGTGGTGTTGTGTTACAGCATCCTGAATGGGTGAAGACACCCAGGAAGTCTCACGGGACTCTTATCTCCGTCCTACAATCTTAAGATTCTTTGTCTTCGTACCGCGGACGTTGAATCCTAATATGGAATTTAACCCCACGGCAGGGCATACTCCTTGTCTTAAAAGGTGAAAAGCAACTGCAATTTTGTCGGTACGCTCAACCACCTGCAGAAGCTAAACACCTCCTAGTTTCAATAAGCAGAGAGCAACAGTCCATGCGTGTTTCATTAGACAGAGACGTGCTTGGTTACGCCGGCAAGTGTATGGACAATAAATAGTACCATTAAAAGAACATAAAACAGGTTCTTAAAGCGATCGTGTTGCAGGTAATTTAATAGAGTGTATCATGTCAATTTCTGTTGGTGGGAAGTAACAAGCAATTAAAACCTGTCCTGATTCATCTTTAACTAGAAGCCTGAGAGAAAACGAGGTGTCCCCCTCTGTGCCTGTTGGCAGGCCATGTCACAGAGAGTGTGGCAGGAAGAGGAGTGAACAAAATCATCATCTCACAGCCTCGGGTGATCGAAGGCCTGGAGGGGTGATCCCCTTTCTTCATGTACCTCACACCCTCCTCTCCTTCCTTCACCACCAGGCTCTGACCAGTAAGGAAAGGCTCATCTATGCTTCTTAAAAGACACTGGGAAGCGCTATGGACTGAACGCTTGTGTCCTTCCAAAATTAGTATGTTGAAGCCCTAATCTCTCAATACCATGGTATTTGGGGAGGTAATTAGGTTTAGATGGGGTCATGAGGGTGGGAGCCCCATGATGGGATTAGTGCCCTGGAGACACCAAAGGAGCTCTCTTTCAAGTGCATGTTTGCTCTCTCTCAATACCCCATAGATATAGATACAGATACAGATACAGATATAGATACATATATCTCCATGCATACATAAAGAGGAGGCCGGGAGACTTCCCTGGTGGTCTAGTGGTTAAGGCTCCATGCTTCCAATGCAGGGCGCATGGGTTCGATCCCTGATCAGGGAGTAAGATGCCACATACCGTGCAGCATGCCCAAAAGATTTAAAAAAAAAAAAAAAAAAAGAAGAAGAAGAGGCCAGCTGAGGACCCGGCAAGAAGGTGGCCATCTACAAATCAGGAAGAGAGCCCTCACCAGTACTCAACCATGCTGATGCCCTAATCTTGGACTTCCATCCTCCAGAACCGTGGATTTTTGTTTTTCAAGCCCCCTCCCCCAATCAATGGTATTTCGTTAAAGTAGCCTGAACTAAAACAAACAACAACTCTTTTTGAATGAGAAATAGTTCAAGTAAGAAGCATCTGAATTAGATTCAGAAACTTCTGGCTCCAGAAACTACCTACAATAGAAAGAAAAGGGGGGGAAATGGTTGACATAAAGATTATGAAGGGAAAAAATATACAAAAGAATAGAGATAAGGATTCTTCTCAAACTTCAAAAAGTTTCATCTCTTTAGTTTCTGCAAAACCATGTCAGATTCTATCTTGCTTTCTAAACATCCAAAAATAGGAAAGTAGGTGGGGCCTCTAAATGACCCCTGACCTCAATGACCTACTTAAATTTCTTAGAAGATCAAATATAATCTTAAAACTCTGATCACAGATTGAATATTTAGAAAATACCAATCACCTGAGTAATACTTAGCAGCACAGCAAATGTATGATTATCCCCATTTTACAGATGTAAAAACTGAGGTTCAAAGTAGAGTAACTTGCCCAGAAGCTTTGTAGCCAGTGACAGAAGTGGAAAGAGAGGCTGACTTGAACCCTGACTCCAAGCCCATGTTCCTTCCCCTCTGTTCGGTTTCTCAAGCTCTGTTCACACGTGGACCCTTTTAAAGGAAGAAATGCTCATCCTGAACTCCACAGACCACATTCCCATGCATCTTATATCCTGGAGCCATCCTGGGTGCTGAACAAGAGATCACATCTCTACTTGCTCAGAAGCCCCCCTAACACTTCAGGGGAAAGAGGACAGTACAGTCCTCCTTGTGTGGAGGTGCCTCCACCTGGGCTCTCCCCTCCAAATTGGCTTCCAAATCCCCATCAATTATTTGGCTCCTGGAAGGCGGACTTGGCTGGTTCCTTCCTTCTGTCTAGACACACCCAAGTTTTTATTCAGTCAATTCACTCAACACATATTTACTGAGCACCTACTATGTGCTGGGAAGGGTGTCAGGGGACACAGCAGAGAATGGGTCCCGCACTTTCAGTTTCAGTGGTGAGTGAAATCCTCTCATCCAAGGTCTGGATGAAGTGGGGGCATGGTAAAGCAGCATTCCAAAAGAGGGGACACGCATAGAAAGCTCGAGGAACACAGAGAAGGCCACAGGGCAGGAAAATAAATAAATGAGGGGAGGCGTTAGGGGTACACAGCTGGAAAAACAGCTCCAGGTCTGTCTAATCATGATTTGTCTTCCATTCAGCACTGAAGAAAAGGCACCCGTGGATTCCCAGTCCTGTCCTGATAACGCCTGAATCACTAAGGACCGCGGGAAGCCACTGCCCCTCCCATGATTATTGGCATTTCACCCTCTTCCATTCCTTCACCTGGTCTTCACTGAAGCTGGACTCCACCTACCCCGGCAGCACTGCAATCTTGATGGTGGGTCGAGTGGGGCAAGGTGGCTTTGCCCCTCTTTCTAACCTCCCATTCCCCCACCCCGTGTCCTCTGATTCCACCCAAAGAAGGGATGCAGGCTTCTCGCTGGCGGACAGCATAAAAGCCAGCACCTTCTCCTCCAGTGTTTGAAGACTGACTAGCCAGCTACTTTCTGTCACCTATTTCTATACCTCTATTCACACCAAACAGTTAAGAAATACTGTGTCCCTCAAGAAGCAGAAAGAATAAGGAAAGGAAAGGAGGAGCTATGGTTACTTTTAGCAAAGGTGTTGATGTCAGCACAGCAAAGAGGGCATCGGGAGTAGGCTGACCTGGCACGGCCTCACTCTCAAAGTCCAGTCAGCCCTCCCGGCCCACAGGTCCTGAATATTCCACCTGCAGTGGGTGGAGCCTGTGGATGGAAGAAACCACAGATGTGGAGGAGCCCGCGAACGCGGAACCTGGGAAGGGGAAACCACAGGTGCAGAACACCTCCAACCCTCGAATGCAGAAGGCCAACTGTGCCGTGCTGTTTTATACAAAGGACTTGAGCATCCCTGGATTTTGGTATCCTCGGGGTCCTGGGACCAATCTCCCGTGGATACCGAGGGACGACTCTATACCCAAAGTCTCTCTTACCTGCTCTTCTCCCCAACCCTTCCAGCTCTACTTACCACCAGTCAATGATGAACACTTTTCATTTACTTAAGCGTGTTTGGGAATAAGAAAACACAGCCTAGTATTTTCTATGCAAGTGTGAAATTTTACTCCCACCTAGATTTCATTCAAGGAAAGAGCAATACCATCTAAGTTTAACAAGTCACATTGGGTTCTGAAATTAATTTACGCAAAGGATTGGGCTCTGTTCCCATGTGTAAAACCTGGGTGATTAATTGCCTTCCCGGGTGTGGTTCTGCTGAATCAGGTAGGAGAATTCAGTGTTCATCTTGTAACTACTGCATCTGAAGAACTAAGAGTCACATTTGGGGGTGTCCTTTCACCTTTTAATTTCTTCTTCCCATCCATAGCCTTTCCTGCAGACAATTTTTTTTTTGCCATTGCCATAAGAACTTATTGCTTGAAACAAAAAGTCTCCTGATGTTTTTGGTTTGACCAAGATCCATTTTAAACCTACAGTACCCCAAACAAAGTTTAGCTGCCGACAATTTCAATGTTGGGAAGATAACCTCTTGATGATGAATGCCTTTTCCAAAGTCTTCAGTGAAATGGACAATTCCAGAAAATTACTAAGGTGAGTAAACACAATTTATTCTTGTCTTGTAAAGACATCAAATTATCTACAGGAAGAGAGAGAACTCTCCTATGGAAATACTTCCTTAGCTTCTGCAGGGACACCTTCCATTCTGGCTGCTGACTATGAGTCCACGATGTCACAGGAAGGGTACACTGCACAGAACCTAAGGGCCAGTAGTAATCCTTTGCTTTGCTATAAATTTTTACACTGGCAAATATATGTTTTTCTTAACATTTATAAAGCAATTAGATACCGAGCTAAGACTTATACCCCCAACTTTCTGCACAGAGTAAATCTCTCCTGCTAGGTTATGAATCCCAACGCAAACGTGAGCGTAGATCTCTTCTCACAGAACTGACAGGCCCTTCGTTTGTCATCATATCCCCACATTACTCAGGGTATAAATGGATTTCCTGGCTGCCTCTCAAAACGTTGACGACAATAATACTAATAAAATACCATGTTCTATGTCTATATGCCTGTCAAATTCAACTCAAATGCAAACACATGACACACAGAACCAAGACGTTTTTTCAATTAAAGCCCTTGACTGACGGAAAAGGGAAATACAACGCCTCAGCTTCATGTCTTCAAGACTAACACTGGCAACTAAGATGGGAGGGAAAAAAAGTCTCTGGCAATTTTAATGAAGGAAAGAGCCAAGTCTTTGCTTCCAATAGACCTGTGAAATTGACCAAAATGAAAATCAGCAAATTTGGGAAGAAAGGAGTATTCCTTCCTTGGCGTCTTTAATTCCATACGAATCCAACATTTTTGTTCTGAAGCTACATATCGAAAGGTTGGTAAGGCCAGTCAGAGGCAGCAGGGGGAACTGGATGCAAGAGGGAGGGGACCTGGGAATTTGAATTACAGCACGTTCCTCCTACAAACTGGGTGATCTTGGACAAGTAGCTTAAACTCAGCCTCAAATTTTCTCTGCTGTAAAAGGAAATAGTCACATGAAATAGTTTTTTGGAATCAAAATAAACATCAGAGCAGATGTAAAATCACCTGGCATGTAGTAAACATTCAAGAATGGTTATTTCATAAACATTGAGATTTTTGCCCAGTTAGGTATGTCAGGAAGAATAATGCACTCTTCTACCCAATTAAGTCTCTGGAAAGTCATTTGACAAGGTATTTGAAGCTACTTAAAAGTCTATGATATGCCAGGAAAAAAAGCACGATGATTTTCTCTTTGCTATTTCCAGGACAGGACAGATAACATAATGGTAAGCATTTGGTTTGGATATTCAGATGCGTGGATGGATGGACGGATGGATGGACGGGTGGATGGACGCATGGATGGACGGATGGATGGACGGGTGGGTGGATGGATGATGGATGCGTGGGTGGGTGGATGGGTGAACGGGCAGAAGTACAAAGACTTTAGAACCTACTTGCAAGACTATCAAATTCCTAAAGAAAAATAGAGAATATCACCAAGTCCCACTATAGTGTGTGTTTCATTTCCAAACCATTGATTGCAAAGGAACCAGATCAACTTCTCCACGGCCTCCAGCTCTGCTTTCTCATTTTTGAACGCTATTCATAGAAGTCTTGGGTTCTATTTGCTACAGAAAGTATTTGAAGTTAAAACGTTTCATATCCACAAGTACAGATGTAAAAGACACCACAGAGCTAATACATTTTCCAGAGAGACATCCAGGAAAATAATCACATCTCTTTCTAAAACGCTTGAGAGCAGCCAAAGCTCTGGCCCTTACCTGAAGGTGGGTCCATTCTGTATTTATTCTCTTGACACCAACCAACTGGTCGAAGTCTGTAATCCAAGTAAAACAACCACTGGTCATAGGATTCAGTGTCCTCCAATCCCACATAGCGAAGGCGTAATCTTCCTCCAACATTCTCAATCACACTAACTATCCAGTACTGAAAAGGGCTCTGAGAATCCTGGAGCTCTATTAAGGAATCAACTGTAATGAGGTCTATAGGGCCTTTCCCTCGCAGAGGCTGTTTAAACAGAAGCAAAACTCCTTATTTTAAACTTTATTTTAAGGTTCTCATGGAAACAGATGACAGCAGAAGATAATATTTTTTCACACCATCATCCAAGCTACTGGCAAACAGTCTGGTGTTTCCCTCCACCCCACTGCCCCCGCCCTCCCCTCCCCTCCTGCACACACATCCATTATACCCGACTCTGTATCCAACAACAAAGCCACAAGTAAATAGAAAATGACAGTTTGTGCTAAGCTCTCACCAAACAAATCACCCTTCCCAGATAAAACTGCATTTGTGAGGAACAAGGGTGCTTTTAAGAAGCGTTACACCAAATTTGCCTCGAGCTAGAAAACATGCGGTAGCGAAATGTCTGCTCTTCCCATAGACGGACACATCTGATATGGGGCGATCAATTTATACCTTGACTCAGCAGACGTTTATCTTACGATGGCCCCGCTCTCATAAGCGGGACACTCTCGTACTTTGATTACGTGAGTAATGCATGAATATGTGTAGAGGACATTTTTGATGAATGCCTAATACACATTAATAATCAGCTAAATTAGACTATTGTGTAATTTGTACACTTAACCCCATAGTTGGTTTACAAAATATATATAACACCTGCCCCATTTAAGCAATGGAATGGGCACATGTTTCTTAGCACATGTTTGCATAGGAAAAGGGTGTTTGTTCAGCCAGCCTTGCAGGCAAATATGTTTTAAAAATTTAACAGAGTAAAACAATTTGTCCTTTTGAAAGGGTGAACAATCATCATTTTGATTTGTCAACCAAACAATTAAATTAGTAGCTACTGAGATACAAAACTACCTGAGGCAAAAACCATCACAAAACAAAACCAGATGACTATATATTAGACCGTGGTGTTCCAAAGTATCAATATCATTTATGACAGGTGAGAAATTTATGGTTAATGTTAAGAGAATAATGAGATTGTCAAAATCCACACTGTATTCTTGGTCATTCATTGTGTTCTCCCCTTTATCGGGGGCATTCTTCAAACAGATTTGGTGACTCAATAATTATTTATAACAGTACATTTCTCTTCCTGTTCTAGAATGTAAATATTAAGATGTTTTATGATAAAATCATTTTCATATCACCATCAAGATTGCAGATTAAACTGTTTTTACTTCAGTACCTTAGAATGACCTTAACCGTATTTAAATATGGTTAGCCATTTCTATTACTTAACGTGTATGTGTTTAAATTTCGGTATAATGCATCCAGAATACAATAGTTAATGGAACCATTTATCAATACACTTTGAGACTACACCCCAGCACATATACGCTTAGTCATCACCTCTACAAAACAGTTATTCTACAGGATTTTATATACATTCGCTAACATAAGATAGAGTCTTAAACATATAGGATAGTGGATACTTATCCTAACATGTTATTATTTTAAAATGTGTTCATATAAAAGCAAACTTTCCACTTATTGATTGGACCAAAGGTGAAGATTCTTCAGTGTCATTAGAATCAGTAACCTAAGTAATTTGGGAAAAGACAGGAAGTTACGCTATTTGGACACCGATATCCGTGTGGACGCGTGTACCCGCAGAAGGATATATGCAAAGGTGCTGTTAGGTGTGAGCTCATGTAACTGTGCTGCTTCAGACAGAGAATAGCTGGATAACAATACATACACCTTCTAGGAGGCTGGCTGGGGCCGTCCGGGAACCAGTCAAATCACGAATGAGAAATTCCGTCCAGTCCGTGTACTTCTCTTTGATTGCTGGTGAGACAAAGGAGAGAGAGAAAAAAAAAAACACCCTTCAACAAATCAGCGGAGCTTTCAACATGTTAAAATCCCAGCACTTTTCTGTACACATGTGTTCTTTCATGATTTTTCTTCGTTTTAAATGCTGTGCTTAAATGAAGTACTAAAATGGCAACAACGAATCTGTCAGCGGTGGGTGACTTCACACCTACCACGTGCCTAGACTTTGCTGGGCACCAAGGAGATGACAGAATGTGAAGCCCTGAAGTCTTATCATCTGTTCAGAAACTTCTGTAAACAACAAAGAGGGACTTCCCTGACAGTCCAGTGGTTAGGACTCCGCGCTTCCAATGCTGGGGGGAGGGTTCAAGCCCTGGTCGGGGAGCTAAGATCCTGCATGCCGCGTGGCGCAGCCCAAAAAAAGAAAATTAATTAATGAATTAACTAACCATTAAGAATAAAATTATTTTTAAAAAACCTAGAAAATATTCCAAAGCACAGAATTTAGGAGGTTCCAAGAAGAAACAGCTCCAGGAGGGTGCTTTATTTATTTCCAGGTGGGGAAATAAAGCCAGGCTCTGAATTATATAAAGGTTTATTATACAGGCAGAGAAGAGGAAGAAGGGATTTGCAGGCTGAGAGGAACAGCATATGCTAATGAGAGTGACGGAGGGAGGAAATGGAGAAAGTGCAGCCCTCGGACACACGGCCCGGCCTGAGCACAGAGCATTGGGAAATAATGGAATAAAACGGTGGACAGCCCAGAAAGCCAGCACACACGTTTAATAAACAGGAAATCTATGCATAAGATGAATCTGAAAATAGCATAAAGGCTTGAAGGGAAACAAAGGAAGCTGACGGCAGAGAAGCCAAGGTAGAGGCTGCTGTCTGGGGCCCCAAACAGCGGTGTGAGAGTACTGCATTTGAGACGTCTTTTGCAAAAGAAATATCGGCCTTTGGGAGCCAGCATTCTACAAGTGCTTCAAACCCAAGACTTGAGAAGGATGTAACTTTCTTGCCATAGCTCCCAGGCTACAGATGTCCCAAAGCTAAGGTTACATCCACCCCCGGGAGAGGCCCCAAGCCTTCTCAGGGCACCAGAGGATTCACAACCTCGGCCACATGAGAACAGCACACTGGCCCAGACTCCCATCCACCCACTGTGATTCCGACCTTCACATCCCATGAAGCCCAGACACTGCCCAGGGTACCACGTTCAATACATAGCCTCTGTGAAAGGTTCGAGACTCAAGCAGTTCATAGATTGTTTAGGTTCTTTCAAAGCAGGATGCAACCATTTCTAGCTCAAACCTAAAGGAACAGAGTTATTACCCAAGGGAAATAGGCCACACCGGTGGTGGGAAAAGCAAGCTCACGGTGTGGCGAAGACCCGGACTCTGAGCTGGGCTCTGCCATCACTGGCTACATGACTTTGAGTAATTCACCCAATTTCTCTTGGACTCTTTCCTCTAGTGCTACAACATTTTGCTTGTGTGATGCTATAAGAATTAAAGAAGATACACCCGTCAGAAAAATATAACCATACCTGGCACATCTATGCAATTAATAAATAACAACTCTAGTTTTGTTATAAGTATATGCTGAGTTATTACACATTCTCACCAGATATTTTTTATTGATTCCCACAAACTGCAGATGGAAACTTTCAACATGCTTTGGCAGAACTGCCAACAGCTTAGGGAACAGTGGCAGCAACCTGCTATTTCAATCACTGACCTGCAGCTCAGTCAATATCTCCCACCATCACCCATTAATGATCATAAGACCAAGAGAAACATGAAAATGGAAGGGACTCAAGCAAGACGAAAGGGATTTGGGCAAAGTTGGAAAGCCCAGCTTTGGGTGGGACAACAATGTCCTAGACCTGGACCCACTCAGCAAAGAGCAATCCACCTCTTCAACATCTCTTCCTACTCGGGATTTTTTTCCTCAAATAAAATACCATCTTCTACATACATACTTATAAGAAAATGCATATATTTGGGGCAAAAAACTATGTTATTGGATCCTTTTCCATCATTAGCAAGTGTAGCAAACATTTTTCAATGCTACACCCATTCCTATTTCCTATGGACTGAATGTTTGTGTCACCTCCAAAATTCATTTGTGGAATCCTAATGCCCAATGTAACTGCGTTAGGAGATGGGACCTTGGGGACGTGATTAGAATTAAATAAGTTCATGAGACTGAAACCCTCATAAGTGGGATTAGTAACCTCATCAAAGAGACCCACCTCGCCCCTTCTTCCCTGTGAGGACACAGCGAGATGTCTGTCTGTGAACCGGGAGGCTGGTCCCCACCAGACATGGGGTCTGCCTGTATCTCGATCTTGGACTTGGATCCAGCCCCCAGAACCGTGGGAAATAAATTTCCACTGTTTACAAGCTGCCCAGTATTTTTGTTACCGCAGCCCGAATGCACTAAGACAGCTTTGCTGCTTGCCTAAGGTGACTGAGAAGACCAAAGCAATGGAATACCAGATAAATTAATTAAAATTTGTATTTATCTTTCACTTTACAAAGCCTTTTAATTTACTTTGTATCTTTTGATCATCCTAATAATGCTATGAGGGGGCTGTTTTTAACTAACTTTCGCCCAAGTTCACTGGAAAAACAAGGGCAGAGCCAGCCTCAAACTCGAGTTTGCAGATGCCAAACTTATAAGGAGTCTTTCCACTAGCATCTAAGATTCTCAAAGCTTTTGCATACAGAGAGATCAGCCATCTAAATTGCAGGCATGACAGAGATAATATGAAAATGACTGCTTAAGAAAAGTTTCAAGATTAGGACAAAATGTACAACAGCACCCAATAAATATGCATTTCATTTTTTATTCCAAAAGGGTGACAATTAGCACAGTCGAGGGAAACATGGTCCTGTGACTGACAGAATTTATGTCTACATCCCCTATGAGAAGAAAACTCAGTTTTTCATTTAAGGGTTGTTTCTAACATCCATGTAATCAAAGTTAAATTAGAATTTCTGAAATATGTATGCACCCTGTGAAGACACTGTGCAGTGTTGAGATTTAAACAGTCTGAGTCACAGCAAGAGAACACTGGAGATGGCTGTGAAATTTACATATCCGGGGCCCTGCACTCCAAAGGTCCTGTAACTGTCCATTAATATGCTTTTGCACGAGGCTCTGAAGCAAGCTTTTATTTGCCACAGAATATCTAGACAAATGGCTCTCCATGGAAAAATGTATCTTAGCTACAAAAGGTACACCAATCATTTTAGGTTAGAAAGTAGAAAGAAAACGGTTCTCAGGAACTGTGCTAATTTTAGAACAACTATTTCAGTGGACATTTAGTTCTCAAAACTCTCAATTTTCAAATGGAAAAATCTATGACAAGAAGTACTGCCATATATACAAAACTATGCCCGATGAATTTGCAATTCCCAGGCAATGCGTTTGTTTCAGACCATATTCAATTCAGTTACATTCGAGTACAATAAAAACTGCCCAGAAAGCCGAGAATTCATTGCAATACAAGCTGACCTGTAATTTTCCACATGTAAATTTCTAACTAAAAAACTTTTAACTATGAATTTTAATTTACTACAGAACATCTCTCTTCAAAGTCTCAAAATCAAGGCGTATGAATGTAAGAAAAATCTCTCTCAAATGTAAACCAATTGCTTGCCCTATGGTCCTTATCTTTTTCTTCAAATGATCCGCACATTAAATCTCAGAAAACTTAACACGCAACTTAACTACAGTAAATGTGAACTTTACAGCAAGAAAGAAATGAATTAAACTGGAGGAAATCCGCAACTTTAGGTGGATAAAAGTGTATCCACAACTTGGTAATCATTTTCCCATTTCTTTAAATTATAGAGAGCACCTCCTGGAAGTCCATAAGAAGAATAAAATCCGGATCTTTCTACAATGTTCTCATGAACATGTTTTCAAGGTTCTACTCAGTTATAACATTATATAAACAGTCAACTTCTCTTTTTTAAAAGTCCCAGTTACATTTTTCATTTTCATACCTCATTTTGGAGAGGTACCCACATCTCACCTAAGGAAGCCATCGTGAACTTGAGTTTCAGAAAAAGGAACCCCCCCCACACACACACACACACACTCTATTTATGAAGACATTTTAGATGACCTCCAAATCCTACAACTGCTTTATTAGAGAGCTGTCTATAATAGGAATTCCAAATGAAAGGCAGAAGATTACCATCATTTTTTCAGAATTTGGGAAACCACCACTCTTGGTGGATTTCCAGCCCCACTGAGCACATGTAAACATAAAGTAATTCACCATTTCTCAAGGATACTGTTTCCTATGGACATTGGTCTGAGGGAACACAAAGTCACCCATCCGAGCTGCCCATTCAGGCAGATCCTGAACACTGAGACCTGGGCTGGGGTCAGATGGACACACTTACTTCTCCTTCCCTGTCACCACATAGAAAAGACAGGTCCATGGAGAAGTCGGCTGTATCATGCCTTTCTGCTCATTTGAAAGACGGGGAGAACAACTACCATGAACAGTGAGGCCACTTTCACTCAAACACACTGTGGGTAAAAGGAAAGTCACATTCCTTACAATCCTAGAGTTTAAACAGGGGTATTTTGTTCTTCTTTCTGGCCATTTGCTCAACTTGAATCCATTGTATCAGTCATGTTCTTAATTTGTAATGGTTCTTTCTCGCTCTTTGGTTGTTCCTTTCTTCTAAACATTTTTCTTACCAGATGCCATTTTTCAAAACCCCTCATTACAGTAATTAGAGGATGTTCTCCTCTTCTGCGCCCTGGATCCTCTGATTCTTACGGGATTTTTTGTTTTTTTATCTGCCTCTTTCTCTCCTGTATCAGAGGCTCTCCTGGAGTGACTGGTGGCCACTCAGTCACTGGTGGTGCATCATACTTAAATTGGACACTAGAGAAAGCCTGAAAGTGAGATTCGTGTCCTGGAACAGAGGTTTTCGACTCAGAGTGGGCACTAAGCAACTCCCCTCTGTGAAGCAAACTCCCAAACTAGATTCCCTGCTTCTCCCCGGTCAGTTCTGCCCATTTCTTCAGAGGTGAGCTTGAGGGAGGAGCCTGTGGATTCTGGTCCTTGGTTGTACCAAAGGGGTAGGGGAGACAGAGCCTGGGAGGTGTTCCAATTACAAGCATCCCGTTCAATCCTGTGCTTCTCAGCGCCACGGGGGACTCCCACCCACCGGGCATTCAATCCAAAGTCCGGTGCCTGTGGGGGATCCCAGGGCCCCCTCAGCTGCAGCCCGCACGTGTGTCCAGGGCTGCGGCAGCCCCTACCAAGCATCAGCAGTCACCAAGCCTTCATCAGTTCTCAGGCCACCAGAAACATGAAATTTCCTTTCTGCGCTGGTGCCTCTGCAATTCTTTCTGTTGCTGGTTTATGTATTTGTTATTCCTTTACTATCACTTTAATGGGGTTTCTGGAGGAAGAAGAGATAAATAAGACTGTTCAATCCACAGCTACTCCCAGCTCCCCAGAGAACTGGGCCGTTACAAAATGTGAGGCAGCAAGCCTTTGACTTATCGGGAAAAGATTCTTTAACACAGAGTTTGCTAAAGAAATGAGGCAACAGAGAATCTTGAATTATAAATGGAAGCACTTACACATACTATTAAGAATAAAAGACTGTAGAGTTCTCTCCCTTGGAGATTTTTAAAGGAAAGAATCTGTACTAATATTTCACATAGGGTTCAAATTAAATTGTTCCTACAAACAAGAGAATAGATCATAAAATGATTGGAGAGGACTGATAAGCTCCTACTCAGTGCAATGGACCACATTACATACTATTGGGGTTCAAACATATAGACAGAAGTATTTCTGTCTCTAATAATAAATACAGCCTCAATTAAGATATAACTTGTGAAGAATGTCATAAAAATCATATATACGTGCACAAAAATACACACACACATACACACACATTCCTTAGAACTTACACAGAATGGAGGAAAAGTTTCAATTCAAAGTTTCAGACCTCTTTCCATTATATAAATATACTTGTATAATTACAAAAAGAAATATTATTATTATTTTGCTCCAAAGAACAGAATTCAACAAAGAAATTATCTAAGAATTGTTGGAAGCAAATGATGGAGACAATGATAACCTTAGGTTGAAACAGAAAAAATAAGTTGACCTCAGAATATTCTACATAATTAGAACGTTTAACATTCATGCCATACTCATTAAAACCTTGGTCAGTATTTCTGCATACATGATTTAATTTATCCCTTAAAAAGAAAGGCCTTTGCTACTTAATATTCTACACATTGCTTAGAGATTTCCTCAATATTGGGAATAGATAAGAAGTTATCTTTTGTTGAAACTAGCTTATCATGGGGTCAGATGTGACTTTTAATGGCAGCTACTTCATTGGATGGTTGTATGGATTAAATGAGAAAATAAATATAAGCTTCCTAGCAGTTATTACTCAAGTGGTAAAGTATCAACCCTTGTAAAAAGTGAAGCATTCTTTGATAATGTAGCCAATCATTCCTTCTTCAGTGCATTCCAATGTTTGTATAACATACTAAGTTTTCTTTCAGAAGAACATATATGAAATGTCTCCAAGTGATGTTTTAACTACAGGCTAACAATTTCTTGCAATCCAAATTTAACTTTGAATAAACCTGTACACCAAATCAATGGATACAAAATGATGGCCATGAGTATAAAATCACATATTAATATTTTATTAATTTGAAAAATTATAATTAGAATAAAAATTCCTTCCAGAATTTTCAAAAAAGGGTGACCTTTTTGCCTTCTAATCTCTTACCCACCTCTCCCTAACTTGGATGTCAATGCTAATTTTGCCATCACGATCACATCATGAAACACTGACAAACTGGCACAGAAAATAATAATCTCGGATGAACCTAGAGATGATCATACTAAGTGAAGCAAGTGAGAGAAAGACAAATATCATATGATACCACTTACATGTGGAATCTAAAAGAAGTGTATTAACATATACATACTACTATATAAAAAATAATCAACAAGGACCTACTGTATAGCACAGGGAACTCCACTCAATATTTTCTAATAACCTACAAGGGAAAAGAATCTGAAAAAGAACAGATATGTATATAGGTGTAACTGAATCACTATGCTGTACATCTGAAACCAACACAAGACTGTAAATCAACTATACTTCAATAAAAATTTTTAAAAATTATAATCTACCTCATGGAAAATAATTCCCAGTATAAACCATTATGGGAATCCAATTCACTTTTATCTTCTATTCCTGCTTCTTCACATTATTATAAAATTGATCACCTGCTATATGGTAGTGAAATGCAATCTCTCTGGTTAAACTTAGAAATAACAGTCTTAACACAATATACAGGATACCCCATGCACAAAGATCATTATTGGAGACAGTAACTTGCTGGTATTTTTTAGGAGAACGAGATCAGTTGTGAATAGATGAGACAGTGCTTACATCAATATGAATGTTTTACACACAGCTATTTATACATAATTTTAAACTGACACAACAGAGCACACTATAGTTCCTAAAGTCTATCGTACATTTCCTCCACATCCAAATCAAACTTCTGTTCTTTATGTTATGCACAAAAGTACACAGAAACAAGTAAAACAGCACACTTGAGATAATCACAGAACTCAGCATTCATTCAAACCAGATGTCATGACCCCTATACTCCAAATCTGGCTTAAGCAGCTGCTCTGCAACTTCACTTCTCGGTTAAATTATTCCTACAACTTATGCAAGTCGCAACTTACTGAAGAATGAATTGATTCTAATAAGCTCTTCTTGTATTTTATTTTGCCTGTTTAAGTAAGGCAAGTACCTCCCTACATATCTATTTTCAGGAATGGATTGTTGAGGGGATTTGGTGGGATTACATAATATTTGGAGGAGCAGCACGGAATGTCCCTGTCAGGGACACACAAGAGGTGAAGTGGCGCTTTCCTTAAGGGATCCACTATGCCTGTTCTGCTTCCTTTAAAACCACCCACTTCCAAACCAACAAGGACCTACTGTCTAGCACAAGGAACTCTACTCTTTATTCCTATATGTAATATAGGAATAACCTATATGGGAAAAGAAAATAAGAAAGAATAGATATATATGTAGGTATAACTGAATCACTTTGCTGTACACTTGAAACTAAACTAAACATTGTAAATCAACTCTACTCCAATAAAATTTTTAAAAATCCACTCACTCCCAATCTTGCCCAGCCCAGGTCCACACACTCTGAGTCCTTCAACCTTCCCATCCTCTGTCCCCACTAAGCCTCACTCAGCCTCACCACCCAGGCCCCTCTAAAACTACAGTGACTAGACTTATAACTGCTGGGGAAAGAAAAACACTGGGCTAAGCCATCACCCACAAGTTCTGGAATCACTCATCCCTTTTTTTTTTTTAAAAAAAAAAGCCCTCGAACTCACTTGTCTGACAATTTCCTACCTCCCTGCTCCCCTCCAAAACCAAACTTAGCAAAGAAGACTTAACTCTTCAGTCACTGTTCAGCCCCTTCAACCTCACCCCCCAGAACTTCCACCAAGAAGAGAATGATCAACTGTGTCAATCGCTGCTGATAGGACAAGGAAGAGTAAGGCTGAGATTAGGCCACTAAATTTTTTTTTTTTTTTTTGTGGTATGCGGGCCTCTCACTGCTGTGGCCTCTCCTGTTGCGGAGCACAGGCTCCGGACGCACAGGCTCAGCGGCCATGGCTCACGGGCCCAGCCACTCCGCGGCATGTGGGATCTTCCCGGACCAGGGCACGAACCCGTGTCCCCTGCATCGGCAGGCGGACTCTCAACCACTGCGCCACCAGGGAAGGCCCTAGGCCATTAAATTTTACAGGAGACATTCCATAGGATCAATTCCTGGGAGTAAAAGAGCAAAGGATTTACTAGATATCAGCAAACTGTCCTCCAAAATTATGCTTGCAATTTGAACAATGACCATGAGTATATAAAATTTCCCATTTCCCCCCATTCTTGCCAGTATTTTATATTCTCAGACTTCTCTGATTTTGTTAACAATCTCAACCATACGAAACTGATTTTTTAGTTTTCACTTTATTGATATCAGGGAGGCTTAGTATCAAAAAAACATGATGACAATTCAGATTTCTTTTCTGGGAACTTACTCTTCATGTATTTTTCTATAGAGATACCTTTTTTTTTTTTTTTAATGCCAATTTGTAGGAGCTCTTTATTTATGGTAGATGTTAATTCTTCATTAGATATAGCAGAGGTCTTAACTTTGTATATCATATTCAACATGAGCCTTTTAAAACAAGGCATGAGATCATGTCCAGACACTGAATCTTGGAATAAATTTCTAACTCCTAAGCCAGGCTCAACACCCCACATCACTGGGGCCACTCCACTCTTCTTCCCTTTGCTCTCTATGCTGGTTTTCTCTAAACCCACCTCTTCCAAAGGGCTGCATTAGGGCTCTGCACATCCTCTTCCTTCTTCATAGAAACACTTTCCCCCATCTCGCCCCAACCAACCCCTCCTCATCTCACATCCTCCCTGATCTTCCCTAATTTCCATGATAAACTGTGTTCTCTTCTGGAATCCCACATTCTTTCCCTTCCTAGACTTAGTACAATTTATAATGACATGTTCATACTCATTTGTGTAATGAGTCCCTGCCTGATGACTCCGTGAGCCTAGGAATCATCATATCACTGCCTTACTACTATATACCTGTACCTATAACAACTGCACATAGTAGGTGTTTAATAAAATTTTATCACAGGAGGGAAGGTCTGACAGATTAGATGGTTTTATAAATTGTGTGTTTTTTAACTAATCTTTGGATGAAAGAGAACTTGTTGAATTCAGATTAGGAACTACCGTTACCATGGATATTACACAGACCTTTCGATAAAATATGATTTAGCACCATAGTACACAAGCATTCATAAAGGAACTGCCATTGCTTTTTGTTTCTTCTTTTATTGGGTTGGCCAAAAAGTTCGTGCGGGGTTTCACAACATCTTACGGAAAACCCAAAAGAAAGTTTTGGCCAACCCAATATTTGCCTGGCTCGTAACTGCTTACATATGATGTAAGTTACTGTTTAAGATTTTAGTTTCGGCACACATAACCCAGAAAGCGAGAGATCATTCATTTAATTGAGTCAGCATTAAACACCTTATGAGATAGGACAGAAATTTAGTATTTCTCTTGAGTTCTCCTTCTGGGTGAGTACATGGTATTACTGCATTAGGCAACACTGATACTGTTCATTTCAGACAAGGGCATCACCCAGAGATTAAAGAAACACAAGGTACTATATATCCATAGCTTAATCTCCAAGGGACCAACTGCTTTCTCTGAAGTTCCCCAGGACCTCTGAGCCCAATAAACAGCCATAATTTACAAAACAAAAGCCATAAAGATAAGAACTATTTATGACATTCTCAAGGTATAACTTATATTACTCTGCATCATATCTTTAGGAGCCTAGAAGATAAACAGCCTCTAAAACTATTAGAAGAAATTTAAAACCTTATCACTGTTTGCTGGTTAAAGACTTTTATCCAATAAAACATGGCATTTCTCTCATTCTTGCACACTTCCCTTCAATTATTCTCTAGCTGTCAGTCTCACTTTATAGACATTTCTGCTATTGCTTTAAACATTTCCCTGTTTTTAAAGAATACCCTTCCAAAGAGTCAGCAACTATTTTTTCTCTCTACTAGGAAAAATTTCCTACAGGCCTTTTATTGGCTATCACTGCAGGGAAACAGTCAAGACTGAATTGACATATCACAAAGGTCCAGGGCTCTGAATTCAATGGAATAAGACAATTGTTTGTTAAAGATTTTATTTTCATCGGTATATCTCTCTCCCGCATACATGACTTATTTCTTTCTGTAAAGTTACCTTCTTTGCTGCAGCTAAATAGTTTCCATTCAAATTTTCCCCAATGATCCACTTAGGGGAATGTTTTAAAAAGAAAGAAAGCAGCTTGCAAAAACATTTAAATCCATATGCCCTTTGTATATATGTAATTACATGAATCAGTCTGTTTTTCAACAGCTTTCACATTACTGTCCGTGATGGTTAATTTTATGTGTTGACTTGGCTGGACCACAGTGCCCAGATATTTGGTCCAACATTATCCTGTTAACAAGAGGATGTTTTGGGATGAGATTTACATTTAAACTGGTGGACTTTTGAGTAAAGCAGATTGCCCTCCTTAAATGTGGTGGGCCTCGTCCAATCAGTTGAAGGCTCAGATAGAACAAAAGACTGACCTCCCCTGAGCAAAAGGGAATTATGATGAAATCAGAGGAGAAATAAATAAATGAACAGATATTCTTGTTCATGGATAGGAAGACTCAATTTTACCAAGATGTCAGTTCTTGCAATCTTGCTCTACAGATTCAATGCAATGCAAATCAAAACCCCAGCAAGTTATTTTGTGGATATTGAAAAACTGACTCTAACATGTATGCAGAGAGGCAAAAAACCCAGAATGGCCAATACAGTAATACAATATTGAAGGAGAACAAAGTGGGAGGTCTGAGACTACGTGACTTCAAGACTTACTATGAAGCTACTGTAATCAAGACAGTGCAGTACTGTCAAAAGAACAGAAAAATAGATCAATGGAACAGAACAGAGAGCCCAGAAATAGACATACATATATAGAGTCAGCTGATCTTTGACAAAGGAGAAAAGGCAATACAATGGAGCAAAAATAGCTTCTCAGCAAATAATGCTGAAACAACTGGACACCTACCCGCAAAAAACGATACTATACACAGACCTCACACAAAAAATTACCCTTCACAAAAATTAACTCAGGACTTCCCTGGTGGCACAGTGGTTAAGAATCTGTCTGCCAATGAAGGGGACATGGGTTCAATCCCTGGTCTGGGAAGATCCCACATGCCGCGGAGCAGCTAAGCCTGTGCACCACAACTACTGAGCCCGTGCGCCACAACTACTGAAGCCCACGTGCCTAGAGCCCATGCTCTGCAACAAGAGAAGCCACCGCAATGAGAAGCCCATGCACCACAACAAAGAGCAGCCCCCGCTCACTGCAACTAGAGAAAGTCTGCACACAGCAACGAAGACCCAACAGACAGCAACAACAACAAAAAATTAACTCAAAATGGACCTAAATATAAAATGCAAAACTATAAAACTCCTAGCAGATAACATAGGAGAAAACCTAGGTGATCTTGCGTATGGTGATGCCTTTTTAGATAAAACACCAAAGATATTATCCATTAAAGAAAAATAACTGATAAATTGGACTTCATTAAAATTTAAAACTTCTGTTCCCCAAAACACATTATCAATAGAATAAGAAAACAGGCCACAGACTGGGAGAAAATATTTGCAAAGGACACATCTGATAAAGGACAGTTATCCAAAATATACAAAGAGTTCTTAAACAACCTGATTTAAAAATGGTTTTAAAAATGATTTAACAGATACTGCACCAAAAAGGAATACATGTGGTAAGTAGCTTATGAAAAAATACTCACATCATACATCACCAGGAATACATGTGGTAAGTAGCTTATGAAAAAATGCTCACATCCTACATCATCAGGAAAATGTAAATTACTACTTTGAGCTTCTACTCAGGGCCTTGCTCCAAAGCCAGACCACTATGCCTCCACTCACCTTTCTGGAGCAGCCCCAGAAGAGATGCTGGAGACGGAAACCCACCCTTCACATACGATTCTAGTCCAGCTCGTGCTTGGCTTTTCCATCTCTTGGGCCACCATATTTGGACTGCTGGCAACATGACTCAACCAAAAGCCTGGCAGCCAGGTCAATCCCCTCATCTTAGACAAGCTCATTACTAAAGTCTCAGACTGACCAGTTATTATAACCCCAAAGCAAAGATTCCTAACTTACAGTACGTGACTGCCTTCACGGAGTTCATGAAATTGAGTACAGTGAACAAATGAGCTCATAAAATTGAATACAAAATTGTGTGTTTGCCTGTGCGCGCGCGCGTGCGTGTGTGTTGAATGCCTCTTCCAAGAAGTTGCATTGAGTTCATCAGATTCTCAATGTAGTCTATGACCCCAGAAAGACTGAGAATGATTACAGACTTAGAAAACAAACTGATGGTTACCAAAGGGGAAAGGTGGGGGGAAGGGATATATTAGGAGTTTGGGATCAACATATACACACTACTACATATAAAACAGATAAACAACAAGGACCTACTGTATAGCACAGGGAACTCTACTCAATACTCTGTAAAGACCTATATGGAAAAGAATCTAAAAAAGAGTGGATATATGTATAACTGATTCACTTTGCTGTACAACTGAAACTAACACAGCATTGTAAATCCACTATATTACACTATAAAATAAAAATTAAATTTAAAAAGAATGATTACAGAGACGATACCATATTAGAACACGGCTATGATATACGTCAGTAGATTTGAGTTCCCTGAGGACGACATGCTCTTTCTTATCATCACTGTTGATCCCAGCACTCAGCACAGAGGCCCCAATAAATGCTCCTCACACAGCTTTCCAAAGTGAAACAACTTCTCACCTTTCTCCAACCCAATGGGTGTGAGACACTACAGTTCTGATTACAAAGACACCTACTAAGTGTTTGTTATGTACCAAGCACTCTTTCACATACAGCATCTCAGTTAGTGCTTCCAAAAACCCAGTGAACTAGTTATTCTCATCCCCATTCAACAAGAAAAGACTCAAACAGAGTAAGCAGACCTATCACAGTTGGTGGCAAATATATTAAAGAGTACATTTGTAACAGGCAGATTTCTGTTAACTCACATCCTATGCATAAAAGTTCCATTTTAGAACAGTAACTCCTCCAAACACATGTATTATATAATTAAGAGAATAAAACAGACGCAAAACACCAATTATTTCAGAAATCAAGGATGTAAAACACAATTACTCAAAAAAAACCCTTAGATCCTGGATCAGATTTCTCCAATCTACTTCTCGTATACTTTAAAAGATTTATATTACTAGGTAAGCAAATTTTAAACAAATGTTTGAAAAAATAAAACAACTGTTTGCCAACAACTACCCCTCATTAAATGTTATTTCCCGTAGAATGAAATCTTTTAAAGAGCAATACTCTGTGAAAATACGTAACTATTACTTTCTTAAGAGATTCAAATCTGATAAGCATGCAAATTATAATCATTAAAAAGGGATCATCTTTAAATACATCTCATTGAAAGTGTGTGCGTGCCTAATACGAACAATAACACGAGAAAAGAAACGGAATAATTCTGTAAGCATTCAACATTGAGATCTGACACATTTATGACATGCAATGAAATTCCCCTTATTAAAGTCAAGTTCAAGAAGATTCAGAACATGTTCTTCAAGAGAAGAGGCATGATTCATACATAATGAGTCAGGTCCAACGGTGAGTGCAAATAGCTTGCAGGCATTCTACAAGTAATGGACAAACTCAGTGACCTAAGAGTCACGCCTGAATATAAAACACAGCCCCAGAGCTGGTTAAATTCTCTAAACCTGCCATGTGTGTGAAGACTAATAAAACATAAACTCTCTTCTATCAACGAGTCCTATAAAAACACCGAGACTCTGTCTCTGAAGTACTAGAAAACAGAGCTTCTTGGCAAAATGGAGCCCCTGGAAAATATGTTCTTGAAAATAGATTTCTTATCTAGCTATTGTAGTTTTAAGTCCTTTCCATCCCTACATTCTATGAGGACATTATTATTACCTGTAAATTTTCTTAACCTGTTAGCAAAAAACTATTATTGAATTTTAAGGGTTTTTTTAAAACACATTTTGTGTGTCTAAATGACAAGAGTCACTGACAACTCAAAATCACAGAGGTGGAATGACATCTAAATTACAGGTCTGCCAACTGGAGAATAATCCCAACATATAACCTCACTCCTTCACACATTTCTTCCCTTAAGATCCTTCTGCTCTGAGAACTCTATATGGCAAGATTCAGAGATCTATTTCTCATCTGTCAAATCCAAAGGCAAAGGCTGTAACAGAACAGAATTGCCTGATGCCAGGGCACAACTATTTGGAAGCAGGTTAAGCAAGTACCATGAAGCAAGTGGGGCGAGACTTGTAGAGTACAAAACAGAGTGTAAAAGATTAAGTAGGTAGTAGTTTAAGATCACCAGTGTCTTCCATATTGCCAAATCCAGTGGTCAATTCCCAATCATTAATGTATTTGATGTAATTAAGAGCACTGGATAAGATCACTCTCTCCTTCTTGAAACATTCTTCACTTAGTGTTATGTTTTGAATGCTTGTGCCCTGCCCTCCCCCCAAAAATACATATGTTGAAATTCTAACCCCTAGTGTGATGGTATTTGGAGGTGGGGCCTTGGGAGGTGATTAGGTTATAAGGGTGGAGCCCCCACGGATGAGATTAGTGCCCTTAGAAAAAGGACACCAGAGAGCTCCCCCACTGAGAGGTGAGGACACCTCTCTTGGCGTCCTTTACACCAAGAGAGGACACAGAGAGAAGTCGGCTGTCTGCAACCCAGAACCCAACCATTCTGGGCCCACAATCTCAGACTACCAGCCTCCAGAACGGTGAGAAATATATATCTGTTGCTTATAAGCCACCCAGTTTATGGCACTTTGTTAAATCAGCCCCAACTGATCAAGACACCTTGCTTCTGAGCCATCAAGCTCTCTTGCTCATCTTACCTCACTGGACATCATGTCTCAGTGTCCTCTGCTGTTCCTCCTCATCTTTTCACCCCCTAAACCCTGGAGCATCCCAGCACACAGTCCTGGGACATCCTCTCCACCTACATACATCCCCTAACTGACCTCACCCAGTCTCACGGCTTCAAACACCAGCTGTATGCTGGCAACACCCACTTAAACCTCTATCCGGGTTGCCTCTCTGAACTCGAGACTCATACACACAACGCCCACCTCGACGGCTCCACCAGCACCCCAACTTAACATGTCAAACACAACCTATTGGTCCCCCACCACCAGCACATGCTCTGCCCACAGACTCTCCCAGCTCTGTAATAACTGTGCTTCTCCTGCTGCTCGGGCCAAAACCTGCAGAGTCACCCCTGGCTCTGACACTCTCTCCCTGACCCTCAAACTCCCCTAGCAACACCCCCCAAAGACACACACAAACACACTCATGTCAGATCTACCAGCAAACCCCGCTGACTCACCTTCAAAATCCAGAATCCAATCACTTTTTTGCCAAATCTACAACCACTACCCTGATCCACTCCGCCTGGATTATTGCTACAATCTTCTCATGGATGTGGCCTCCCCACAGAACAGCCAGAATCATGCCTTCAGAGCACAAGTCATTTCTGAGTGATTCTGCAGCTCAAAACCCTCTGAGGAGGAAAAGCCAAAGTCTTCACCCCAGTCTACATGGCCCCATGGGCCACAGCTCCAATGTTCCTCCCTGTCCCACTGTGCTGGCCTCCATGCTGCCCTATAACAAACACAACAAGCACATTCCTGCCCCAGGACATTTGCACGGGCTGTTTCCTCTGCTCAGAATGCTCTTCCCCCAGTTATACCCAAGGCGTGGGTTTACCCTTCACTTCCTTCAGGCCTCTGCTCAGATGGCACTTTATTCCGGAGGACATCCTACCCCCACCACATAAAACATCTCTTCTTATCCCACCAGCCACTGTCATTTTCCTTCCTACTGACCTCACCAATGTTCTATCCAGAGCACCTATTTCCAGCTGACAGACTAAACACTGGTGTGTTTACTGTCTGCCTCCCCTTCTTTCTCTAGAACTTAAGGTCTGCCAGAGTATTTTGTTTCCTTCACAGCTGTAGAAAACCTAGCACCTAGCAGTGCTGCTACATGGTATTTCTTGAAACAGCCTCCCCCAAAGTTAACTGGCATCTCCCATAAGAGCCCTCCCCTCGAGGCTGCCCAGGGAGACGGGGACACACCTACACAGCTCTACATCACCAAAGGGAAAAAATGTTCTGCATATTGTTTTTTGGTTTATATCTTTAAAATATTTTATTTCCATCACTTAAATACTAGAGCAGATGATTTTTTGCAAACAAAAACATCTACATTAACTGCAGGGCCACAATTCACAGTAGAAAAATGACATGGTTTTATTTTACTTTTTCAGTTTTCTTAATCAGCATATACTGTACAGATTCATTATATTTTGGTTAAAATATAAAAACAATACACTGAATTCAGGTTAGAATATCTTTTAAAAATCAGGCCGAGCTTGGGGGAATCCAAGAGTCAACCTAGCGTGGGTATGTGGACCAGAACCTACTGACCACAAGGAGCAGAGGTGACAAGGGATGGGGGGAGCATGAGAGATTCTCAAAGACCTCAACATGGTCCCAGAGAGACAACCCCAAGTCAGAGAACACACCATCCACTCAAAACAAAACAAAACTCCTGGTGAGGCAACTGTACAACTTGCCTTTGTAACATGCTTGCATTTCTCCCCGTCGCTGGACCTTCTTAATTCTTTTTCTTTATTTTTATTGGAGTACAGTTGCTTTACAATGTTGTGTTAGTTTCTACTGTACAGCAAAAATGAATCCGCTATATGTATACATATAGCCCCTCCCTTTTGGACTTCCTTCCCATTCAGGTCACCACAGTGCATTAAATAGAGTTCCCTGTGCTATACAGTATGTTCCCATTAGTTGTCTATTTTATACGTGGTACCAAAGTGTAAGTGTCTCAATCCCAATCTCCCAATTCCTCCCACCCACCCCCGCTTTCCCCCTTGGTATCCATACATTTGTGTCTCTACCTCTGTGTCTCTATTTCCTTTTTATGACTGAGTAATACCCCATTGTATATATGTACCACATCTGCTATATCCATTCCTCTGTCGATGGACATCTAGGTTGCTTTCATGTCCTACCTATTGTAAATAGTGCTGCTATGAACACTGGGGTGCATGTGTCTTTTTGAATTATGGTTTTCTCTGGGTATATGCCCAGTAGTGGGATTGCTGGGTCGTATGGTAGTTCTATTTTTAGTCTTTTAAGGAACCTCCATACTGTTTTCCATAGTGGCTGTATCAATTTATACTCCCACCAACAGGGCATGAGGGTTCCCTTTTCTCCACACCCTCTGCAGCATTTACTGTTTGTAGATTTTTTGATGATGGCCATTCTTACCGTTATGAGGTGATACCTCACTGTAGTTTTGATTTACATTTCTCTAATAATTAGTGATGTTGAGCATCTTCTCCATGCACCTATGGTCACCTAATCTATGACAAAGGAGGCAAGAAGATACAATGGAGAAAAGACCGTCTCTTTAAGTGGTGCTGGGAAAACTGGACAGCTACATGTAAAATAATGAAATTAGAACACTCCCTAACACCATACACAAAAAAATAAACTCAAAATGAATTAAAGATCTGAACGTAAGGCCACACACTATAAAACTCTTAGAGGAAAACACAGGTAGAACACTCTTTGACATAAATCACAGCAAGATCTTTTTTTTTTTTTTGACCCACCACCTAGAGTAACGAAAAAACAAAAATAAACAAATGGGACCTAATTAAACTTAAAAGCTTTTGCACAGCAAAGGAAACCACAAACGAGATGAAAAGACAACCCTCAGAATGGGAGGAAACACTTGGACCTTCTTAATTCTGACCTCAATCTTCTACCGCCTTCTTTTTCAAAGTCCCCATGCAACCTTCATCCAGATAGTTACTTGTCTGGTAATAAGACTCTGGGCATCCTCTCTCTTCTACTCATACATTTAAAATATTTCACAAATCAACCAGTTCTTTCAGTTTGAGTTCATCTTCAGCATTTACTACGACCCCAATCTTAGTATTTCCTTCAGTAGGAAAAGTTGGGGAACTAATGATTACCATTCATTAGTTAACCACAGACAGAAGGGATGTTACTCC